>NC_066872.1:19463104-19514247 GCF_022985175.1 Labeo rohita
TAAAGGATGTGGAGGAGCATACAATGTGGCTTAGAGTCTGGATGTAAGATTTAAAGTTATACATTTAAATAGTAAAAAATGCAGTTGAGTTGGCTTAAAATACTAAAGCAACCGGCTGCAAAGCTTTTTTGAGGTTACTGAACTTCAAGCAAAAAATTACTGGCACAACTTAGTTCTTGAAGTTCAGTAAACTCAAAAAAAGCTTTGCAGCTGGTTACCTTAATATTTTAAGTTGAGTCAACTTAACAATTTAAGTTAATCTGCTGCAAAGCATTTTTGAGTTTACTGAACTTCAAGAACTAAGTTGTGCCAACTCTGACTGGTAGTTCACTCAACTTCACTGAAGTTCACTGAACTTTTATATATGAGTTGGCACAACTTCCCTCCTTTAAAGTTGAGTAAACTCAAAATTGCTGTGCAGCAAATTAACTTAATTTTTTAAGTTAACTCAACTTTTTATTTTTTACAGTGTACATGTTCAATAGATAAAACTGATATATATATAAAAATTTTCTTGTGTTTTTCATACAAACATGACTTACCTCAATAGGGGTGTATTCACTGGGATTTTTCAGAGAACACGGGTTTTTTTGACACTGAGCACAATGTGTAACCTAAAATATATTGCAAAAATCAGTTTTGATCATTCACTACAAAAATGTATAGTATGAACATATGAGGAAAGATGACATAATTAAACTTACCCAGTGTTTTATGTTCACAGACATTCCAGGCCAATAAAAGCGTTTGCTAATGGCATCCAGTGTTTTCTGGATGCCACAGTGAGCACCTATTGGTCTACTGTGGAACTGCTCAAAAATTTCTTGAGCGCATTCTTTGGTGCTGACTACTTTGGCCAAAGTGCCGTCTTTTCTAACATAATACAAGATGTCATCTAAAAAGTATAAAGTTGTAAAGTTTTAAACCATTACATAACAAGTGAAGCTACCAAATCCAGGTGTACATTTGAAATACTCACTTTCAATGGCAAAGCTTTTAGCTCTTCTGAGAAATATGAATTTTTCACGTCTGGTAAGACCATTGGGTAGCTTTCCAAACCTTTTCAATTCAGCCAGCACTTTAAATTCTGCCTCATCCATCTTGTGGCCACACTGCACTGATGAATCTAATAAAGGGACCTTATATACTATTACCAATTAAGTTCAATTGTTTTAGATAAAACATTAAATTACTTGATTGTGTAACACAGTAGTCTATTTATCTAATCATTTACTCCAATTGGCCCATATGTGATTTGATTAGACTCAACTATGGTAACCATGGTAAAAAAATTAAAAAAAAGGGAAAAAAAGTATTGACATAATAATAAAAAAAATGTTGCTTGCTGGCTTTCTAGAAAAATAAACTTTTTTTTGTTTTGTTTTTTGGTCTTCACTTTTTTATACAAATATGAAGGCCATTTATCTTATGATCATGTTACATACTTTTTTAAATGAAAATTGTATAAGTTGTACTTTTTTCCATCCAGTTCAGCAAATTGTCAAAAAGGTTTACATAATGTTACATACATATTGGCTGGCTTTCTTGAACAATGGATCTTCTTTTGAATCTATGTCTGTTATCTACATAATTAGCCTGAACTATTATATGGCACAAAATAATTAGAAAAGTATGTAGATGCCTGCTATGCCTATTATGTTGTCTCCTCCATGTACACATTTGTGATATATATATATACATATATATATATATATATATATATATATTTTTTTTTTTTTTAAGTTATGTAAGCTTGTACTGTAGAATAGGACTAAAACATTGTGAAATGAAAGCATGGATTCTAATTTCACCATTAATGAATTCATGAAAAAGAGAAACATTAATAGAACCATTAATTTAATATTAAAGTCTGGTTGAAGTTATGTATGCTACCAACTAAGCCAAAAATAAGAAACGACAGAAATATCACAGCAAAAACTTTATTTTGCCACCAAATATGCATTTTATACGTTATCAACAGTTTTACAGACTCTCAAAGTAAAACATCAGCACAAAACAAAAATGACTTAAATATACCACAGCGTTTTTTACGATGGCGTTTTAGTGCCACTTAAAAAAAAAAATCTAAGATTATGAGATTAATATGTCGAGAATAAAGTCGAAATATTACGAGAATAAAGACGAAATATTACGATAATAATGTCAAAATATTACAAGAGTCAAGTCAATATATTATTTAATTTAATAAAAATGTGGGGTATAAAAGTTTGGACGCCACAGACATTTTTGAGGCGCAGGTGGAGGTATTTTCACAAAGATTTTTTAAAAAGAATTCTCAAAAATTTTGAAAGATGATACTTTATATTAGAAACAACGAATGCAATCGAAGACATTAAATATTATTTCCCAGCATACTGTCCCCGTGAGTATGACACAAGGTATTATTTCTACTAATAATTCCACATACACTGCAAAAAATGTTTTTCTTACTTAGAATTTGTGTCTTGTTTATTTGCTTACCCCAATGGCAGATTATTTTGCTTTTTCTAAGCAAAAACTCACTTAATTTCAACTTGTTCTTTCTAAAAACAAGACAATTATTTTTACTAGAATATTTCTTGGCCCTTCCTCATCCCAGTAAAATGATGCAGCGGCTCGGAGTCGGAGGCATCAATCCGGGCCTTTGCATGCGCAAAATAGGCTATACTCTCAATATATTATAAGTTTAATTTCTACGATTTAAATTCTCGAAACATTTCGACTTTATTCTGGTAATATTCCGGCTTTATTATCGTAATATTTAGACTTTATTCTCGTAATATTTCGACTTTAATCTCGTAGTATTTTGACTTCATTCTCGTAATATTTAGACTTTATTCTCGTAGTATTTCGACTTCATTCTCGTAGAATTTTGTCCTTATTCTAGAAATATTACGACCTTAATCTCGTAATCTTAGATTTTTTTACGTGGCACTAAAACGCTGTCGTATAAATGCATGTTGGCTCATTAGTTAGAAAGAACATATCCTTAAATTAAATCATAATAAATTAAATTAAATCAAACATACAGCACACAATCTACAAATGAAATCAACAATCTAAAGGAATAAAAACAAAAGGAATAAAAAAACTTAAATTAGTTTGAAGCTGAAATTAAATTAATTTACGTTAACAAAAACAATTTATATGGTCCAAGGAGCTCTAAAAAATTTAGTGGCGCTTTAACATGAAACAGGAAACTCATGAATATTCATGTTAGCTCCGCCCAGTGTCACAGAAAATCTCAGACACCGAATATTTCAGAACACCGGTCAGTGTACAAACGGATGGAAAAGAACGCTACATCTTCAGACGGGTTCTTTTAAAATAACTCTTTTTAACTTGACACGGCGATTTTGAAAGCAACTATGAGTGCTAAACTGTGGTCAAGCCGTAGCATTATTTGTTAGAAATACCTGGTTGCGACGAAAATAGTATGCGTGCTTAGTATGATAATTACGGTAATGTGCAGGCAGTAAGAAACAACAGGCATTCTGAGATTGTCAACAAGTCTTTAGCAGACCCATCACCCCTACCTCCTCAAGCAGAGTGTATATAACATTGAAACTTATTTAAATGTAAGTTAACGATCTTAGTTTTAAAATACCAGATGTTTCCATTTACATCACATAAGAAAAAAACACTCTATACATTTGGTTTTGTTTTTTCAGTGTTCACTGATTTTTAATTAATGGATAACACTTTTTTATTATTTTAGAATACCAGTTGATGACCAGTGGAAATGTAAGTTCAGATGCTTTAGTTTATGTTTGTTACAAGTGCTATGTTTGTGACATAACAGACATTCTTTACATTTGTGTTTACTTTGCAGAGAGGATCTACTTAGATAAATGTAAGATGAATGCAGTAAATGAGACTTAAAAGCATTTATTTCATTTTCTTCCACAGATCGATCATCTTGCTTGATAAAACCTCAATATATCATCAGGAGCAACCGGTATTAATTTTGTGCTCCTTGATATGTTTTTTTCCCTCCAAAAATGGACAGTCTCTGACTTAAATTGTATCAATCACCAAAGGCCACATTTTCAGCTAAAAATCTTCTTTGCTGTTCTGCTGAAGAAAAATACTCATGTACATCTTGGGTGGTGTAAGGGTGAGTAAATTAATAGCTAATTTTTATTTTTGAGTGAACTTTTTCTTTAACTGAGCCAGATGATGTGTCAGATTTTATTCAGTTTGCATACTCGTTTGACAAGTAACAATAAATGTCAGTGTCCTTTCAAAGACTGTAAATTTAATACAAATGTGTATTTAATACCCTTGATGACTTTTCACTGAAAGATTTATTTTCCTCATCAAAACCTGTTTTTTTTCCTTTTCCAAAATTTTCAAAACCCTATTCCTTTTCAAAAAGTGTGTTTATGGATTGTGTCCTTCAAAATGTTAATAGCCACTCAATGTTTGTTCTTAGATCTTTGCAGGATTCAGTCGCATATCTCGGATCTGAGTTCTGCGCAGCACTGGACACAGACTCTGCACTTTTGACATTTTCTAGAAAAAAGGATTTTAAATTTCACATCAAGTTAATTAAAAGGTATCTCTTTATCATGTTGGCTGTAGTTGTCATCTTTAAATCATGATTTGCTTATGATTGTTATCCTCAGCCTGTCTCTATTTTTTCATAGTCATCTGATGTTTCCACTGCAGTACTTCAGGGCCTTTCAGTCATCCTGGAGAATGACCCAGAGGAATTTTACAGGATGTGTTTCGTAAGTATTACTGGATTTTCTGCTCTCATCATTTTGTTTTATTCAATATGAATATAGTTCAGGTTATGAAAAATTGCCAAAGGTTCTGTGTATTATTTTTTTTTTTTTTTAGTTTTGCAGTAGATGCTATATTTGTCTTTTGTGAAACAGTTTATTACTGAAATTGGTGTAAATGCTTTAACTTCGCGAAATTGTGTTGAGTGATCACAAACATCATTACAGACTTTACACACTTTGAAATAAACTTCTTGAAATAAAGAGCCTAGTTCACACAAAAATGGAAATTAGCCCATGATTTACTCACTCTCAAGGCATCCTAGGTGTATATTAGGGCTGCACGATAAATCACATGTGATTGTCATGCGCATCTCGACAGTAAAGATGGTTCTGTGATTAGAAGTAAATCTCCATCACATGCATTCAGATGGAGCGGAATTTAATACACAGAGCCTTAGTTCACTGACAAGCTACGCAATATCGCGTTCATAATCGAATGCGATTCATCTGCGAGTATGAACATGATATTGTGTAGCTCGTCAGCGAACTAAGGCTCTGTGTATTAAATTTCGCTCTATCTGAATGCACGTGATGGAGATTTACTACTAATCACATAACCGTCTTTACTGACAAGATGTGCATGACAATCGCATGCAATTTATCGTACAGCCCTATTGTATGACTTTCTTCTTTCAGACCAATACAATCAGAGTTATATTAAAAAATATCCTGGCTCTTCCAAGCTTTATAATGTCAGTGGGTGGCTGTTTCTGTTCAACAGTTTAATGAAGTGCAGTAAAATGCGTCCATCCATAATAAAACATGCCTCACACAGCTCCGAGAGGTGAATACAGGCCTTCTGTAGCGAATATATGATTTTGTACGAAAAATGTCCATATTTAAAACCATACACTTTTCTCTCACTTCCGCTAACTGTCATAGGCAGAAGCCATCCCGGGCAGCTGATGTAGGATGTGCGTGTGCGTATGCGCCGGTGATTAGTGACAAACATGGAAGCACAGGACAGAGCGAAATGAAACACCAGTAACGAATTAGAAGTACAAAACAAAGATCCATAAAGAAGAATGTCGGAGGATTTCAATATAAACCAAGAGCAAACTGGTTTTCTTTTGCTAAAGTAAGGAAACTTTGCTTCCTTTGCTCCTGTAAACAAACTTTTCTTTGCTAGTCGAAACTTACATTTCGACTAGCATATTTACACCAGCGCATGCACACAAACGTCCTACAACATCCACCTGGAAAGGCTTGCACGTATGACAGTTAGTGGAAGTGAGAGAAAAGTGTTTATAACGTTTTAAATGTGTATATTTTTCTTAAAAAAATGCATCGATCCACTACAGAAGGCCTTTATTCATGTGTGAGGCACATTTTATTATGGATGGATGCGCTTTCTTGCACTCCTTTTGAACTGTTGAACAGAAACACCCGCCCATTGCCATGGAAAGCGTGGAAGAGCCAGGACATTTTTTTAATGTTACTCTGATTGGATTGGTCTGAAAGAATGAAGTCATACACACCTAGGATGCCTTGAGGGCGAGTAAATCATGGGCTAATTTTAATTTTTGGGTGAACAAACCCTTTAAGATAAAATCATGTAAATGATGGGTGTGATCCATCACTCCATAACAAGAGAGAAAATGCTCTTAGCATTCTTAGCATGTTGTAAAAAAAAAAAAAAAAAAAAAAAAAAAAAGTTCTGTAAATCTATAATGTTGAAAACAATGTACAAAAAATGTAGTCCATGGAACTTGTGTGTAATATTCCAAGACTTCCAAGACAAGGCATGCAGTAATAGTTGACACAAATGATAATTTACACTTTTGCTCTGATTGAAATCATGTATTGTGAAATGTCACTATCACACTATAAATCTCGTCATCTTTCTTTGGTGATCATAATTTAAAGCTTAATTACATTTCCTTGTGCTTGATGTTTGCACAGATCATTGTACACTCACTCTGGTCATCAATATGAATCAATTTGCTTATAAATGAAAAGCATTAAAAGTTCCTTGTCAATGTATGCTTTTAGAACATTTCCAGTATTGAAATGGAGAAATTTACACTGTACCTATTTTATTTCTCTACTTAGGATGTGGATGCAGACTTCAGTCAAGCAGTTGTAGACCTGCTCACAGTTCTACCAGAGGACATGCCCTCATTGTGGATGCAATAAAGGCAATCATGGAGGGAAGAATTGTCATGGATGGGTTTGAAAGGCCTGTATTTTATTTTTGCTGTTCTGTTTGCATGCCATTCTGAAAATGCTCTATTGTTTAACAGTGTTCCAGTGGGTCCAGATAATGTTATGACAACAAAGTGTTGTTTAGTCAAGAAGTCTGTAAAGAGTATTATAAGAACACAGATGTTTTAAAAGCTAATTTTTATTATTGTGATATTCTTAAAGTTTTTTACAAAAATAAACTGTTGAGAATTTCAAACTTGTGTTAAGTTCATTTCATGCTGGTTGAACGAATAAAAATACGTTCAGTTTACTTAAAGAAAATGTGGAAACCGATTGCACAAAATGTTTTAAGTTCCCATAGCTTAAAATGGCAGATTAAATCCATGTTGAGAATAACAGCATTTAAGATGTTTGCACAACACAAAATAACACTATTAGTTAATAGAATTAATAAAGTAATCTTACTATTAAATCTTAAGTAAGATTAGTAAATGTCCTGGAGTATGTTAACTAGAAATGACATTAATCTAACTTGATATTTATTAGATAATTTACTCTGTAAGAGTTTGCTTTCTTTACTTTAAACTGATTATTAAATTAACTTTAGTTTTACCTTTAAGTTTGCTTTAACAAAATAAGGCAATCTGTTTCCAAACTTTTTTTAAGTAAGCTGAACTTATTAGGATTTACAGTGTACGGGACAGGAAGTTCAGCTACTAGTTTGTGATGTCACAAGTACAGCCAAGTAAACACTATTGCATGGCCAAAAATTGAATTTCACTCACACTGTTTTAATGACCCTGACAACGAGTGCATTCAGCATTGGGGAAAAAAATTGCATATTTTTACTCAAAAATAATATATTTATGGTGTGTTTCTTGTATATTTTGAAGACACCCTTAATTAATTTGTAATATACTTGTAATACAAACAAAGTACACTTTAATATCACTAATCAAGCATGTAATTAGCTTAAACAGCATATACTTACTTAAAGTATACTAAGTATACTTGAAGTTGTTCCAATTTAGCACATAAAAGTACACTAAATACACTTACAGTTATGAAAATATACTTAGCACAAAATTAGTTGTTCCAAAATAGCACACTTCAAGTTAACTAATCAGTAACACACTTGAAGTATACTGACAATTAGTCTGGCTGCAAGTATACTTAGCATATTTTTTTTTTCACTAGGGATATCAGTAGAAAAATAACGTTCCAACATCCAAACAATGCTGATCAATAAACTGTTAAAAAGCAAGACTTTAGTGACGTTGAAATTTTAACGTTGATTGGATTTGCAAAATCTAAACTAAAATCAATATTGATTCAATGTTGGCAAATTCACCTATGTTGACAAACGTGACGTTGGAATGACGTTGCTATTTCAACTGTTTTGAATCAGTATATTATAACGAAAACAGTACATTAAAAAAAAAAGAATTAGATTTTTACGATTAAAAATTTCTTAAACTTGGTGAACCCCTTTAAACTTTTGTCCAGGGATCCAGTAGGTGTTCAAACACCCAACCGATTTCATCAGAGATTGCGGAGAGTCACGTCCAGATGTCAGTTAACGTTATTCTTTTTAGGTGGATTTGGCTTAAAAGCACGCGTGATTAAACTTAAGTATGCAGCGATGTGCAGATCCGCTGAATCAATCTGCTGTTAAAAATTAACCATCCATTCATCATATCATCATGCAAAACTAAGAATTAAAATAATTGTAAATGACGATCGGGTGCGGGTCGGGTGCGGTTATCTAAATCAGAGAAAAATACAGGTGCGGGTGGGTGGCGGACGGATAATTCATTTAAAGCTGCGGATTCGGGTGACGTTTGAGCTCATCCGCGCATCTCTAGTTCCAAACAAAGCCGGAGCAGAGCTGTTGTGCGTCTCAGAGCAACACTACAGTGTTTTTTTTTTTTTTTTCTGAATGAATTTTTGAACAAATCCAGTGAGACAGTTATTCAATGATTCATTTATAAAGACAGTCAACTTGCTTTGATCCTGATTCATCCATCAGGGCTCCACCACTCCATCCATCAGGACTCTGAGGTGGGCGTACAGAGCATGTGTCAGGTGTGAACTCACGTGAGCACACACAGAAAAAAAATGGTGCTTCAGCGGTTCTTCAGCAGTTCTTTGGTGTGATTGTGGTGCTATATAGCACCGTTAGTGTATAAAGAACCGGTCAAGCCCCTGTCTGGTTCTTCAGTGGTTCTTCAGTGGTTCTTTGGGGTCGTTAAGGTGCTATATAGCACCACTGCCATACAAAGAACCTGTTAAGCCTCTGAATAAGGATCTCTAACTCTCTCTTAAACTCTTCAGTTGGGGAAAGGATTAAAAACAACATTAACATACAGTCTATTTCCTGAAGATCTTTTTGCCCCTAAGGCCCCCATAAGGAAATATTTCCCACATAAGACCTTTTGACCTTAGAAAAGCATAAAAGTGATTCAAGACATTTTGCCATTGTAGTAAATATATTTACTACTATTGTAGTAATACAAGCCCCTATGATTGTTTCTATTGAGCATCATTTTTGTTGAAGTAATAAAATGCTATGGTACATCTGATGGTTCTACACAGAACCATTTGACAAAGGTGCCATATAGTAAAACAGGTGCTATATAGCACTAAAAGTGGTTCCCCTATGATTACGAGCCAAAGAACCACTTTTAGTGCTATATAGCACCATTTGTTTGCACGGAGGCAGATGTGATGGTGGCGCACCGCGGCCAGTAAAAATTACACCACGTAAGGCGAAAGTAATACTGTACATACGACACAAAGCGATGGATATACGCAGTGTACTAGATTCGATAAACAACAAACTGGATATACTTGGAATAATTCATGAGTTCATTAAAGAACTGCGTTCTAGCCTGGACTTTGCGTATCAACAAATCGATGATCTCCGTAGAGACAATAAAGAACTTCAGACCTCGGTGCAGTCACTCTCCTCACAAATTGAAATAATGAAAAAAGAAAGCATTAAAATGAAGAAAAACTATTCTGGATATTCAATCAAGGAGCATGAGAGATAATCTAATATTCTCGGGTATTCCTGAAAATGACTCTGATAATCCAGAATCTACAATTAAACACTTCATGCGCAATGAACTGAAATTACCTGCGGATACGGTAACCAATATCACCTTCCATCGTGCGCATCGTCTTGGCAAACGTCTAAAAGAAAGACCGCGTCCTATAATTGCAAAGTTTGTACACTTCAAGCAAAAGGAACTGGTAAAGAGCAAAGGAAGAGAATTAAAAGGCACCGTTTTCGGGATAAGCGACCAATTCCCTTGCGAAATAATGGAACGCCGGAAAATACTGTATCCTGTTCTCAAGCAGCATAGACAAGCCGGGAGCCGTGCTTCGCTTGTAGTCGATAAACTATACATAAATGTACAATTATACAGAGATTCTAAAATCACCCCTTGGCTCATCTAAGTGTGGAGTCAAGCAGGGGAAAAAACAAACAAACAAAACAAACAAACAAACAAACAAACAAACAAACAAAAAAAACCTGTATATATAAATAAATAAATGCCTTCGTGTAATACCCTACTTATCCCTTAAAGCAAACCCCCTCCCTCCCCAACACTATTTGTCTGGTGAACACTTTTTGTTTTTTGTTTTTTCCTTTATTGATATGTTCCAAAGACCTGTGTTTATTGTTTTACTACCCTTTTATATCATGTACATAGTTATCACTATTTGTAATCGACAGACACTGTTTTTCTTTCTATCAAGTACTGTAACACCAGCTGTATGGCTCTATACCCATCAAAATAATTTCATGGAATATAAGAGGAATCAGTTCTCCGACAAAAAGAACAAAGATTTTAAATCACCTGCACACATTAATCACAGACATTTGCTTCTTACAAGAAACACATTTAACAGAGGCAGAATCTCAGAAACTAGCAACTAAATGGATTGGTCTAACATTTCATTCTACTTTTTTCTCCAAGAAAAGAGGAGTATCCATTTTAATTAGACGAAATACTCCATTTTCTCATAAGTCAACACTAACAGATACTGAAGGTCCTTATATCACTGTCAGTGGAACTATAGAAAAAGATAATATCACTTTAGTAAATATATGTGGACCAAATTTGGACACGCCTTCATTTTTTCAGTCATTATTTTCTGTGATACTTACTTTCCCCAACTCAAATATTATCATAGGTGGAGATTTTAACACAGTTTTGGACCCAAAAATAGACTGCTCAACAAATGTAACATGCAAAATAAATCATTCATCATCATTTATTAAGAATTATATGTCAGACTGGGCTGACAGATATTTGGAGACTCAAGAATCCGAACAGTAAGGAATATTCATATTATTCCCCACATCACAAATCATATTCCCATATAGATTACTTTCTGACAAATAAGACATAAAATTATTGACCCAGTTATCAATGCTATTGTTATTTCTGACCACGCGCCTGTTAGCATTACTTTTCTTGCAGAACACCAGCCACTTCCCCCACCCAGATGGCGATTTAATACCTCTCTGCTTAAAGATACAGAGTTTATAAAATACTTCGAAAAGGAATGGGATTTCTTTATAGAGAGTAACAGTACAGAAGGAGTATCCGCATGTACATTGTGGGAAACTGCCAAATATGTCATGAGAGGTAAAATCATCTCATATTGTTCAAATAAAAGTAAAAAGATGTCAGCAAGAGAAAAATTTTAACAAGAAGAAGTGAAGCGACTGGATCATCTGGCCTCTCATGGGTTGACAGATTCAATCACCAAAGAACTCCTGAGAACTAAAGAAGAATTAAATAAAATATTAAATAAAAAAACGAGCAAATAATTCTTAAACTCAAACAACAGCAATTTGAATTTGGGGAAAAAACTGGCAAATTCTTGGCAAATCAACTGAAGCAGCAAACAGAGAAATCAATTATTACATCGATAATGAATCATTCAGGCAATATAACTCACAACCCATTTGAAATAAATGAGTCATTTAGATTATACTATTCAAAACTATATTCTACAGACCAAAATGAACCATTGGAAGTAGCAGAATCTTTTCTGAGTGATGTCTCCCTGCCTCAGGTATCATCAATGCAGTCAGAATATTTAGAAAAATCTCTATCCATTCAGGATCTTACCAAAGCACTTAATCATATGCCAAATAACAAATCACCTGGTCGAGACGGTTTCCCAGCGTAATTCTATAAACAGTTTTGGTCATTGCTGTCACCCATATTTTTCAACGCTATTTGTGAAATTTATGAAACAGGAACGATACCTCAACGTATGAATACTGCTTACATTTCTCTCATTCCAAAGCCAAACAAAGATCACACCCAATGTTCCAACTACTGTCCAATATCACTAATTAATGTAGATTTAAAAATAATCAGTAAAGCACTGTCTGGTAGATTAGAATCGGTGATAGCAACTCTAATACATCCAGATCAGGCTGGCTTTATAAAATCAAATCAAATCAAATCAAATCACCTTTATTTATATACAGCCTTTAACAATACAGAATTGTGACAAGGCGGCTGTACAGTATTAAATAGGAAATAGTACATCAACAATGCAAAAGGCAACAGTAAACACTCAATTTTCAGGTAAGGGTAGTTAATCAAATACAACAAAATAAAATACAATATTGTGTGAAGATAAAGTGAAGATAAAGTGTCCCCAAACTAAGCAAGCCAGGGGCGACAGCGGCAAGGAACCAAAACTCCATCGGTGACAAATGGAGAAAAAAACCTTGGGAGAAACCAGGCTCAGTCAGAGGGCCAGTTCTCCTCTGGCCAGACACAGAGGACTCGCCAGGTCCCGTGGTCCTGTGCCGATAGCCGTCTAGGTGACGAGGTCTTCACTGGGGATCCGTCTCTAGTCGATGTGGTCTCCGCTGACATTCAATGCTGTAGAGGTCGTCTCTAGGTGCTGATCCACTGTCTGGGCTGGGTACGGACTGGATCCAGAGGACTGCAATGACCATCTGATCTGGATACGGACTGGATCTGGTGGTTAAGGTGACCTCGGAATAAGAAAGAAACAGACTAATATTAGCGTAGATGCCATTCTTCTGACGATGCACTGAGTACATTGGGTGTTATGGGAAGTGTTCCCGGTTCCGGTTGACCTAATTAGTGCAGCCTAAAAATCCTTTAACGGATTTGAATAATAGAAATGTGTTGATGTGTTATGTGTAAGCAAGGTTAAAGAGATGGGTCTTTAATCTAGATTTAAACTGACAGAGTGTGTCTGCATCCCGAACAGTGTTGGGTAGATTGTTCCAAAGTTTGGGTGCTAAATAAGAAAATGATCTGCCGCCCGCGGTTGATTTGGATATTCTAGGTATTATTAAATTGCCAGAGTTTTGAGAACGCAGCGGACGTGAGGGACTATAATGCGATAAGAGCTCGCTCAGGTACTGAGGAGGTAAACCATTCAGGGCTTTATAAGTAATTAGCAAGATTTTAAAATCTATACGATGTTTAATAGGGATCCAGTGCAGTGTTGACAGAACCGGGCTAATATGATCATACTTTTTGGTTCTAGTAAGAACTCTAGCTGCTGCATTTTGGACCAGCTGGAGTTTGTTTATTAAGCAAGCAGAACAACCACCCAATAAAGCATTACAATAATCTAACCTTGAGGTCATAAACGCATGAAATAATGTTTCAGCATTTGACATTGAGAGCATAGGTCATAATTTAGATATATTTTTGAGATGGAAAATGCAGTTTTGCAAATACTAGAGATGTGGTTTTCAAAGGAAAGGTTGCCATCAAATAGCACACCTAGGTTCCTAACTGATGACGAAGAATTGACAGAGCAGCCATCAAGTATTAGACAGTGTTTTAGGTTATTACATGCTGAGGTTTTAGGTCCAATAATTAACACCTCTGTTTTTTCAGAATTTAGCAGTAAGAAATTACTTGTCATCCAATTTTTTAACTCAACTACACAATCAGTTAGTTTATCAAATTGGTATGTTTCGCCGGGCCGCGAAGAAATATAGAGCTGAGTATCATCAGCATAACAGTGAAAGCTAACACCATATTTCCTGATGATATCACCCAAGGGTAACATGTAAAGCGTAAAAAGTAATGGCCCTAGCACTGAGCCTTGCGGTACTCCATACTGCACTTGAGATCGATATGATACCTCTTCATTTACTGCCATGAACTGATAGCGGTCAGATAAGTACGATTTGAACCATGCCAATGCACTACCACTAATGCCAACATAATTTTCAAGTCTGTTGAAGAGAATGTTGTGGTCAACCGTATCGAACGCAGCACTAAGATCCAGTAGCACTAACAGAGAGATACAACCACGATCGGATGATAAGAGCAGATCATTTGTAGCTCTAATAAGAGCAGTCTCAGTACTATGGTACGGTCTAAAACCTGACTGGAAATCCTCACAGATATCATTTTTCTGTAGGAAGAAAGATAATTGTGAGGATACAACCTTTTCTAATATCTTCGACAGAAATGGAAGATTCGAAATAGGTCTGTAATTAATTAATTCGTTGGGGTCAAGTTGTGGTTTTTTAATGAGAGGCTTAATAGCAGCCAGTTTGAAGGTTTTGGGGACATATCCTAATGACAGTGATGAATTAATAATATTTAGCAGAGGATCTATGAGATCTGGAAGCAAGTCTTTTAGTAGCCTAGATGGAATAGGGTCTAGCATACAAGTTGTTGGTTTAGATGCTTTAACAAGTTTATACAATTCATCCTGACCTATAGTAGAGAATGAGTGGAACTGTTCCCCAGGAGATCTATAGCGCATCTGATGCGATACTGTAATTGACGGCTGCATGGTGACAATTTTATCTCTAATAGTATCGATCTTGGAAGGAAAGTAGTTCATAAAGTCATTACTGCTATGCTGATGGGCATAGTCAGTACCTGTTGGTTCTTCATTTTTTGTTAACTTAGCCACTGTATTGAATAAATACCTAGGGTTATGTTTGTTATTTTCTAAAAGAGTCGAAAAGTAATCAGATCTTGCCGATTTTAATGCTTTCCCATACGATAGGGTACATTCACGCCAAGCAGTACGAAAAACCTCTAATTTTGTTTTCCTCCAGCTGCGCTCCATTTTCCAGGCTGCTCTCTTTAGGGCGCGAGTGTGCTCGTTATACCACGGGGTCGGACTGTTTTCCTTAATCTTTCTTAGGCGCAGAGGAGCGACCGTATCTAGAGTCCTGGAAAAGAGAGAGTCAATAGTTTCTGTTACATCATCAAGTTTTTCTGAGCTATTGGACATGCTGAGGAATTCAGATAAGTCAGGAAGATTACTCAGAAAGCAGTCTTTTGTAGTAGAAGTAATGGTTCTACCATACTTGTAATAAGGAGTTGAATTTACAGTTTTAGTTATCTGGAGTATACACGAGACTAGATAATGATCAGAGATATCATCACTTTGCTGCAGAATCTCAACGGCATTGACATCAATTCCATGTGACAATATTAAGTCTAGAGTATGATTTCGACAATGAGTGGGACCTGACACGTGTTGTCTAACTCCAATAGAATTTAAAATGTCTGTAAATGCTGCTCCCAGTGCATCGATTTCATTATCGACATGGATGTTAAAGTCACCTACTATTAAGACCTTATATAAAATCAGTGCATTCTTTAAGAAAATCTGTATGGTGCCCTGGTGGCCTGTATACAGTAGCAAGTACAAACGTCATGGGGGATTTATCATTAACACTTGTGGATAATGTTACATGAAGCACCATTACTTCGAACGAGTTATACTTGAAGCCCGCTAGTATAACCGCTGAAAATATTGCTATAAATTGTAGAAACACCTCCCCCTTTACCTTTTAGACGTGGCTCATGTTTATAACAGTAATCATGAGGGGTAGACTCGTTTAAGATAATGTAATCATCTGGTTTTAGCCAGGTTTCTGTCAAACATAGCACATCTAGGTTATGATCAATGATCATATCATTTACAAAAAGCGCTTTTGTAGAAAGGGACCTGATATTCAAAAGGCCAAGTTTTATCAATTGTTTCTCTGTATTATGTACATTTTTTATTTGTTGAACGTTGATTAGATTGTTACTCTTAAATTGGTTTGAACGTCTTTTGTATTGTCTAGCTCGGGGAACAGACACAGTCTCTATAGCATGATATCTAGGTGACAGGGTCTCTATGTGCTGAGAATTAACTGATTTTGGTGACGTGAGGCGGCTAGCAGATGGTCGGATTAGCCAGTCTGTCTGCTTCCTGACCTGGGCCCCAGTTAGTCAAGTGCAAACTCTAAGACTATATGCCATATTACTAGAGAGAAGAGCGGCACCACCCCTGGAGGGATGAAGACCATCTCTTTTCAACAGGTCAGGTCTGCCCCAAAAACTTGTCCAATTGTCTATGAAACCTATGTTATTCTGCGGGCACCACTTAGACATCCAGCCATTCAGTGACGACAGTCTGCTATGTATCTCGTCAGCACGATACGCAGGGAGGGGCCCGGAGCAAATTACAGTGTCTGACATCGTACTTGCAAGTTCACACACCTCTTTAACATAAATATTATTGGGAGACACTCCTCAGAAAATACCAGAAGATTAATAAATATAGTTGATTTCTATAATAGTTTACCCAACACAAACAAACCACCGTTTATAATTGTATCTTTAGATGCAGAAAAGGCCTTTGATAAAGTAGAATGGCGCTTCCTCTTCACTACTCTCAGTCATTTTGGTTTTAAATCATATATCATTAATTGGATTAAAACACTCTATAATACCCCAACAGCATCTGTTACAACTAATGGCATTTTATCAAAACCATTTCAATTAAAAAGAGGAACCCGACAAGGCTGCCCACTATCACCACTACTTTTTACAATCTTTATCGAACCCTTGGCAGCAGCAATACGGCAATCACATATATCTGGCATCCAATCAAAACATTACCATCATAAAATCAGTCTGTATTCTTTTATATATTACAAACCCATCCTCATCGCTTCTGTTAGTCCATAATCTGATAAGTGATTTTAGTAAAATATCAGGATACTCAGTTAACTGCTCCAAATCTGAGATTCTGCCTATTACCAAATTGAACTGGGATGCTGAACTAGAGAATTATCCATTTAAGCGAACAACCAAAATAATAAAATACCTTTCATCCAATCTAAAAGTTCTGTTTAAGCTTAACCATGCCCCATTATTACAAGAAATTCAAAATAACTTGGAAAGATGGAATAATTTGCCCTTATGTCTAATTGGCCGTATATCATCTGTAAAAATGAACATACTTCCAAAAATCAATTATCTTTTCTCCATGATCCCAGTCACCCCACCTTCCAGCTGGTTCTCCTCGTTAGACAATACAATGACAAAGTACTACTGGAAAGAAAAAAAAAAAAAAAAAGCCAGAATAAGGCCCAATCCCAATTCTACCCCTTACCCCTACACTTTCCCCTACCCCTCCGTTTGGCGCGTTCACGTGTAGGGGTAGGGGTGTCTCAGTTCTCTTTTGGTTGGAGGGGTAGGGGGAAGGGGAAGGGCTAGATAGCCCTCCAAACGAAGATTTTTCGGGACCTCACTTCAAACGAAGGGCTAAGAGAAATTTCCAACATGGCTGCTCACTCGAGCAAGCAGATCCCATAAATGTAAGTAATTTTTGCCATTAATAAGGATTTTTATGACAATTTTTCATTATATGTATATAATCTTGTGTTTGTGTTTACGGTGATGTTCTGTAAAGAAACATTTGCAAAAAAATCGCTAAAGTTTGCTAGCGGATAGCACTCACTGCACGATATTAGAAAATATGTTTTTATCTACAGGGCTCGAAATTAACTTTTTTACTTGGTAACACTGGTGCTACCAAATTCAAAAAGTTAGGAGCACCAAAAAAATTTAGGAGCACCAAATGAATATTAAGGTTGTATTAAATACAACTACAAAACCTATAGCCTACAGCCTATATATGTTATGTAGTCTAATTTGCGCACATTGGGGAGTCGCTCTCTAAACGTGGGGTATTAAAATTGCTTTTGAATGCGCGCGCGCGTTTTACTTTCGGTTTCGTTTTAACGATGGCGCTAAACTCTCGGCGGTGCTGAGCGTACATTCTACAATACAAGACATTAATTTAACAAAACAATTTGAAAGTGGGGGGATTTTGAAAAGTGTGTACCCAGCGGAAATTACGCCCCCTGCCTGAGTGAAACTCTGAAGCTGAGTTATCATTTGATGTGAATGTATGCCGCGTTGTACAGTATATTAAGACGGAGGCACCAGAATTGCGTCTGACAGAATGTGCGCTGTGGCACGAAATATAGTATATTTCTTCAAAAGCAGATTGTGGAGACATTTTATTTGCCACAATGAAAAATCGTCGTATCACACACCCCTAATTTCAATGTAGTTTACAAATCCGGAACAGAGGTTGGTTGAGAGAGAGAGAAAAAACGGCCGGTTCCGAGTTTCAGCGGAGCGCAGTGTCAGTGACAGGGAGTGATTGACGGCTAATATCTAAATTCTGCATTAAAGTTAAAAATGTACAGATCGAGTTTAATTAGTTGTGTAATGTTGGAGAAAACGGCGAAACTGTCACTGTATCCACGTATGATGACGTATGACAGTGTAGTAGTGGTGTCCCATTTCTTAGGGGAACATTTTTAACCCTTCCCCTTCCCACTTTGTTTCAAGGGGCAAGGGGAAGGGGCGAGGGGTAGGCAAAGGGGTAGAAAATAGAATTGGGCCTAAAACTATCCACTCTTCAATGATCAAAAAAGTCTGGAGGACTTGGGGCACCCAACTTCTACCTTTACTTCATCTCTCAACAGTTAATTTACATTTACCAGTGGATACATAATCCTAATCTCCCTTGGTCAAATATTGAAAATGAGCTGGTTCAGTCATTAGATATAAAGTTTTTACCATTAATAGACAAATCAATAAAAACTCTCCCTGGTTACAAAAATAATACCATTAATACCACCGTGAATGCTTGGTGGAAGTTGCATGACCTATTACACTGTAGAATGAAACCATCAGCCAGTACACCCATATGGCATAATCCAATGTTTTTAATTAACAATAAACCTTTTCATTTCTTCATATGGAGTCAGAGAGGGGTAACTACCCTGGGCCACTTATATAATGGGGACCTTTTCATGACCTTTGAACATATTCAGTCTAAATATAATTTACCAAATCAAACCTACTTTCAATATTTACAGTTAAAAGAAGTCATACAAAAATCTATTGGTTCCTATACTCTGTCAAACTGTAATTCTCACATATACCAAACTATTGAATCTTTAAAACCTAATAAAATATTATCACAAATATATACATTCTTATTATCTACAGAAACGACATAGTTGCTCCAGTTCAACAATGGACAAAGGACATGGGTACAGATCAAATTATCAACTAGCAAGAAATTTGCAATAACATTTATTCGATGTCCTGAAATGCCAAAATTCAAATGATTCAAGCTATTCATGGAACTCATTTCACAACATACAAATTACAACAAATGGGATATATTAAAATTTATAATTGTCTACACTGTCCAGGCTCCACTGATGATTATTTCCATGCATTCTGGCAATGTCCACTGGTTCATTTATTTTGGTCAAAGGTCATGAACAGGCTCTCCTCAAATTCAGCATCCCAGTTTGTCCAAAAATTGCTTTACTGGGAGACACTTCTACACTGCAGATTTCTAATCAGTTTAAACCATTTTTATTGATTTCACTAACAGTAGCAAAGAAACACATCTTACTTAACTGGAAAGACAGAACAGCTCTTTCAATAAACCAGTGGCTCAAATTATTATTAGTTCATTTAAACTTAGAGCAGTTAACAGCATTTGCACACAACATCGATCCCTCCAAACAAACTTGGTCCCCTTTTATTCAATATTTGAGTAGGGAAACTGATTCCTGTTTACCTATATCTCTGTCTTAAAACATGAGAAACTAATGAGGAACATTTAGTGTGCTTTTATATAACTTACTTCTATTATTGAAATGTGTTTTTTTTTCTCTCTCTTTTCTTTCCTCCTCTCCCTTCCAATGCATAACTCATTGAAAGCATTTAAGCCTTTATTTTCTTCATTCTTATTAACATTTAATTTACAGTAAGTTACCATGTATTTTATTCTCTGCAACTCCATTGTTGCCATTGCTGTTATCATAGCTGTATATATATATTTTCCCTATATGTTATTAATTGATCATTTCATTTGCAATTGATTAAGGGAAAAGAAAGGTCCCTCTCTCTCTCTCTCTCTCTCTCTTTTTCTCTCATCCTATCATTCACCCTCTTCTGCCCCCTCCCCCCTCTCTTATCCTTTTGGCTTGAAATAATGTTATCTGACCTGAAAAGGGAAAGACTTGTACAAAAAACTGCCACTGGTCTGGCAAACAAGGCTCTGGGAAGACAACTGGCACAGACTTCAGGATCATTGTGAACATCCTGTACTAGGGTCTATTAAGGAGAGGCCGTGACTAGGTCACATGCCAATGCCCTAGAAAGGGCCTCCCTAAGACCGATGATTCGAAGGAAATATGTCCACATTTTATCTCCTGGTCTTCTCCCATCATCAGCTTGAAATAATACAGTCTCCCTCAATTTTCCCTCTCCCTGTCCTCCTCTTATTCTTTCTTCTCATCTTCCTGTCTATCTTCCATTTTTCATTTTCTCTCCCTCCTCATTCTTTCTTTCCCTGTTTAAAAATCTTTTGTTTTCTAGCTTTATTATTTATTTATTTACTTATTTATTATATAAGCTATATTTTCAAGATGGCGGTGGTGACAGCATTGGTAACAAAAGGAAAGAAAAGAAATTTAATTATACTTTGAATTTGACATATATTAAAATAGCAAAGACACTTCTTTCTCTTTTCTTTTTCTTTTTATATATATATTTCTTTTTATTATTATCAATTATTATCAATAATACACTGTAAAAAATGATTTGTTGACAACTTGACTTAGTCAAGTCATTTTGTTGCATTGGCTATGTTAAGTTTAGCGAACACTAGGTGTTAAGTTTAGCAAACATTAGGTGTTAAGTTCACTCAACTTATATGTAGTTGTTGAAATAACTTGCAGTAAATTGAGCCAACGTACTGTATCAATTAATGTGCATTTAAATTTTTTAGTTAAGTCAACTGAAAAAAAATTGGTTGAACTCAATTTTTCATGTTGTTATAACTATGAACCATGTCTAGCTGACATACATTATTAATTTTTCCTCAACATCATAACTTAACTATTTGAGTTTACTGGACTTTGACAAGTAGTTTTGGATATCTAGAACCAGATTTTTTAGGAAATCAACACAACTGCAAAATTGAAACTCACAGCATTTATTTTTAAACAGACACATTGCATCCAAAAACACAAACATAGTAATTGTCTTGCAAAGATAGAAAAACACTACGAAAGAAAACTGTAAATTCCCAATTGTAGGAACATGACAATGAAAGAGGAAGCACTACAAGGTAACAAAAAAAAAGTCAGTTAAAAACAAAAAAACAAACAAGAATTCCAATGTTCGACTTAAAAAAAAATGAGATCTAAAACAACAAAAAGTTTAAACCAGTACAATGATTAAACTAGCATAAAGTAAAAAAGATTTATTTTGTTTTCTGTCTTATCACAGCAACTTGCTTTTCAAAGAGTGAACTCTTGCGGTACTAGAGTCTGATCTGACTCCAATGAACAGGTACTGTATCACTTCAAATATGACTTTTAATTCCTTTGGATAGTCAAGGTTTAATGCGTACACCAGGCCCATCAGGTTCAGAAAAGCATTAGGTATAATCACTCAGGTGACACATAACCACTCCTTTCTCAATCACCAGGGCAACGTCATAGAAGGCTGGGAGAGGTTTCATCATGTTTTCCGCAACCACTAGGATTCCAATCACCACACCCTTGATCCCATCCTCTTCAGTCACTGGGCTTCATAGAATGTAAACAAAACAAGGCACTATTACTTAAAAGCAAACAAACGTAGTCCCCAGACCCCTGCAAATTAAGAGATCTAATGTTCAGTTTCCCCTTAGGCTGCATTAACACTAGTGCATATTCATTTTAAAACGCTTAATTTTTGCTAAGGTTACGCCTATAGTTTACACGGTTACACTTCATTTTTATAGTCCACTTTAGACATTCTACTAACTATAAGTAACTTTGCAACTACATGTCAACTAATTCTCATTAGTTTGCAACTAAATCTACTAACTCTGAGAGCAGACTGTTAGGTTAGGTTTAGGGTTAGTAGAATAAGTTGACATACTTGCAAAGTTTACAAGAGTGTTACAAGATATATTAAGCAGACAGTCTACTAATACTCTAATCACTAGTTGACATGCAGTTGCAAAGTTACTTACTGTTAGTAGAATGTCTAAAGTGAACTATCAAAATAAAGTGTTACCGTTTACACTACTCTGGTGTTTTCAACCCTCAAAAATGGAGACTTTCAAAAACGCTGCAGACCCTGTTTTAGTTTTAAACCTCTGGGGTTGCATGTCAGTGTAAATGGACCAAAACTGAGACTTTTTAAAACGATGGCGTGGCTGCCCACATTTACTCTGCGTATCCTTGATGATCGTGTAAACAATAACATCATGCTCATTGTTGTACACCATAGATATGTATAGGTAGATTCCCCATTCGACCGCTTCAAGCACGTAGATCCACCATCTAAATAATAGGGCATCTACCTGTACATAGCTATGATTGTACTTGCATGAATGGTCATGTGACATGCATTTTCAGTTGTGTAGTGTAGACGGAGATCGTTTCTGAAATGCAGCAAAAACACCAGTGTAGACGAGGATCGTTTTCATTTTAAAATGCCGTTTTAAGGGCCTTACATGTTTCATCTTACCTTGCACATCTCTTAATGAATTTTGAAGGGGTCTCTTGCATGTACCACAGCAGGCCCAGCCATGCTGCTGTCCTCATCCTTTGGTTGTTGTCTGTAAAATATAGGATGGTTAAAGTACCAGCTTTATTTGTTCAATCCTTTGTTTTTCTTTATTCATTTATCTTTTCTCCCTCTCCCTCTGTTTTTGATGCTTTTTATGCATATACATTTGTTGTAAATAAATCACCAGTGATGTGATGCAACAACAGTTGTTTGTTACCTTCTTGTTCAGCACCAAAATAAGATTTAATAGTGGATGTACTGCGCACTTTGTAACACTTTAAAGGACTTAAAAGGACAGGTTACCAAAGATGATAACTGTTATTTAAAATGAAATGTTAATCAAAATAAAATGTAAAAATTAGTAAGGAGCTTAACTTACCTCTTAACATTTTATGCTGTTCGTCTGCTCCTTCAAAATGCCGTCTGATCACTGCCGTTGTTGAGATTCAAATGAAGGTGACTCAATCAAACCCGGATAATTGGACCAATTCTCTTAAAATAAATATGAAGCCCTTTTTCCTCAAAATTTTAGCCTAAATGGTTCCTCAAATTAAGCCTAAAAATTGCACTCATTTCCTTAAAAAAATAGGTAAAATGTATTTCTTAATTTTCTTAGTGAAATGTTCTCAATATATTATAAGAAACACAGAAAACCTATTTTTTTAATTAAATATGCACATTATTTTTAATGATTACATCAATTTTTTTTAATGAAAATTACAAGCCTCATGATTCATTTTTTGCAGTGTAACTTCAGTTCATCGTCGTCATCTTGGAAAAGTTTTTTACATTAGCGTTTTGCAAAAGCACATCAGGCTCTGATGTGCAAACAGATGTTTTACAAGTGTAATAGATATAAATTGAACTAGTCTTCATTAGCTTTGTACAGAAACAAGCTCATAAAGCTTAACAAATAACGTGCATACAAAAGTAAATAGCCAATTCCACACTGCGGTCAAGCCTGCCACGGTTCAGAAAAACACGGGCAAGCCAGCGCTCATATTACAATGATTACGGTAGTTCCAGGAACAACACAGAGAGAAGACGCTTTCAGAGCGCTTTTCTTGAAAAGCCCAGGCGATTGTGATGTAATATAAAAAGGTGTCATGTTTCGAGACTGGTGTTTTGTACTTTTTGTTTTCCTTATTGTTTATAGGTGCAATGTCTTTGACACTTGTCTTTCTTTGAATAATGTTTTCTGTATATTTCTTCTTTTACAGTCATTGTAAATGTAGTTGTGTTTACAGATAAAATATATGCAAATGGAAGACAAAGTAAATTATATATAATTATATATAAATTAAATCCCTCAGTTGTGTATTGATTTGTCACTGTTCTATAATTTCTGTTATTTTTGAGTGCATTCATTAGGTGTAATGTCTGCACTGAAAGTAAACAGCAAAATAAGTTTACAATAGGTTTAAAAGTCAGAATCAGTAATCAATAATTATCATAAAGATGGCATCAAGAATAATGACATTATTACACTTCAGAGGCCTATACAGAAAAATAACGGCCAATTCTCATAGGGGACGTCCCATAATATATGCACACCTCATATCAAACCATTTTACTGCAGTGTTTTGGAGATATGAGAGATTGTTTAGAGGGCTATAAAGACCCCGTTTCTAATAAGTAGAAAAAACAACCACCAGTTCTTATTCAGGACGTCCCATACTATATGCACACCTCATATGAAACTATTTTACTGCAGCATTTTTGAGATATGGGGCATTATTACATTTTAAAGGGGTATAAAGACCCCATTTCTAATAAGTAGAAAAAAAAAAAAACAATGATCAGTTCTTATTCAGGATATGGGGCATTATTACATTTTAAAGGGGTATAAAGACCCCCTAATAATACAATGATCAGTTCTTATTACATACTATACACCACATATGAAACTATTTTACTGCAGCATTTTTGAGATATGGGACATTATTACACTTTAAAGGGGTATAAAGACCCCATTTCTAATAAGCAGAAAAAAACAACCACCAGTTCTTATTCAGGATGTCCCATACTGTACGCACACCACAAATGAAACTATTTTACTGCAGTATTTTTGAGATATGGGACATGATTGCATTTTAGAGGGGTATAAAGACCCCATTTCTAATAAGTAGAAAAAAACAATGGTCAGTTCTTATACGGGACATCCCATACTATACTTACACCTCATATCAAACCATTTTACTGCAGTGTTTTGGACATACGGGACATTATTACACTTTAAAGGCCTATAAGGACCCCATTTCTAATAATTAGAAAAAAACAATGGTCAGTTCTTATACGGGACGTCCCATACTATATACACACCACATATGAAACTATTTTACTGCAGCATTTTTGAGATATGGGACATTATTACACTTTAAAGGCCTATAAAGACCCCATTTCTAATAAGTAGAAAAAAATAATGACCAATTCTCATAGGGGACGTCTCACACTATATCCACACCTCATATCAAACCATTTTACTGCAGTGTTTTGGAGATATAGGACATTATTACACTTCAGAGCCCTATACAGACCTAATTTCTAAAACTAAAACTGTAAATTCAACTCCTTATTACAAGTATGGTAGAACCATCACTTCTACTACAAAAGATTGCTTTCTAAGTAATCTTCCTGACTTATCTGAATTCCTCAGCATGTCCAATAGCTCAGAAAAACTTGATGATGTAACAGAAACTATTGACTCTCTCTTTTCCAGGACTCTAGATACGGTCGCTCCTCTGCGCCTAAGGAAGATTAAGGAAAATAGTCCGACCCCGTGGTATACCGAGCACACTCGCGCCCTAAAGAGAGCAGCCCGGAAAATGGAGCACAGCTGGAGGAAAACAAAATTAGAGGTCTTTCGTACTGCTTGGCGGGAATGTACCCTATCGTACAGAAAAGCGTTAAAATCGGCCAGATCTGATTACTTTTCGACTCTTTTAGAAGAAAACAAACATAACCCTAGGTATTTGTTCAATACAGTGGCTAAGTTAACAAAAAATAAAGAACCAACAGGCACTGACTATGCCCATCAGCATAGCAGTAATGACTTCATGAACTACTTTACTTCTAAGATCGATACAATTAGAGACAAAATTGTCACTATGCAGCCATCAATTACAGTGTCGCATCAGATAGTGCGCTATAGATCTCCTGAGGAACAGTTCAACTCATTTTCTACTATTGGTCAGGAAGAATTGTATAAACTTGTTAAATCATCTAAACCAACAACTTGTATGCTAGACCCTATTCCATCTAGGCTACTAAAAGACTTGCTTCCAGATCTCATAGATCCTCTGCTAAATATTATTAATTCATCACTGTCATTAGGATATGTCCCCAAAACCTTCAAACTGGCTGCTATTAAGCCTCTAATTAAAAAACCACAACTTGACCCCAACGAATTAACTAATTACAGACCTATCTCGAATCTCCCATTTCTATCAAAGATATTAGAAAAGGTTGTATCCTCACAACTATCTTCCTTCCTACAGAAATGATATCTGTGAGGATTTTCAGTCAGGCTTTAGACCGTACCATAGTACTGAGACTGCTCTTATTAGAGTTACAAATGATCTACTCTTGTCATCCGATCGTGGTTGTATCTCTCTGTTAGTGCTACTGGATCTTAGTGCTGCGTTTGATACTGTTGACCACAACATTCTCTTGAATAGACTTGAGAATTATGTTGGCATTAGTGGTAGTGCATTGGCATGGTTCAAATCGTATCTATCTGACCGCCATCAATTTGTGGCAGTAAATGAAGAGGTATCATATCGATCTCAAGTGCAGTATGGAGTACTGCAAGGCTCAGTACTAGGGCCATTACTCTTTACGCTTTACATGTTACCCTTGGGTGATATCATCAGGAAATATGGTGTTAGCTTTCACTGCTACGCTCATGATACCCAGCTCTATATTTCTTTGCGGCCCGGCGAAACGTACCAATTTGAAAAACTAACTGATTGTGTAGTTGAGTTAAAAAATTGGATGACAAGTAATTTCTTACTGCTGAATTCTGAAAAAACAGAGGTGTTAGTTATTGGGCCTAAAACCTCAGCGTGTAATAACCTACAACACTGTCTAATACTTGATGGCTGTTCTGTCAATTCGTCGTCATCAGTTAGGAACCTAGGTGTGCTATTTGATAGTAATCTTTCCTTTGAAAATCACATCTCTAGTATTTGCAAAACTGCATTTTTCCATCTCAAAAATATATCTAAACTACGACCTATGCTATCAATGTCAAATGCTGAAACATTAATTCATGCATTTATGACCTCACGGTTAGATTATTGTAATGCTTTATTGGGTGGTTGTTCTGCTCGCTTAATAAACAAACTCCAGCTGGTCCAAAATGCAGCAGCTAGAGTTCTTACTAGAACCAAAAAGTATGATCATATTAGCCCGGTTCTGTCTACACTGCACTGGCTCCCTATTAAACATCGTATAGATTTTAAAATCTTGCTAATTACTTACAAAGCCCTGAATGGTTTAGCTCCTCAGTACCTGAGCGAGCTCCTATCACATTATAGTCCCTCACGTCCGCTGCGTTCTCAAAACTCTGGCAATTTGATAATACAGAGAATATCAAAATCAACCGCGGGCGGGAGATCATTTTCTTATCTAGCGTCCAAACTCTGGAACAATCTACCCTACAATGTTCGGGACGCAGACACACTCTGTCAGTTTAAATCTAGATTAAAGACCCATCTCTTTAACCTTGCTTACACATAACAAATCAACATATTCCTATAATTCAAATCCGTTAAAGGATTGTTAGGCTGCACTAATTAGGTCAACCGGAACCGGGAACACTTCCCATAACACCCAATGTACTCAGTGCATCGTCAGAAGAATGGCATCTACGCTAATATTAGTCTGTTTCTCTCTTATTCCGAGGTCACATTAACCACCAGATCCAGTCCGTATCCAGATCAGATGGTCACTGCAGTCCCCCGGATCCAGTCCGAACCCAGCCCAGATGGTGGATCAGCACCTAGAGACAACCTCTACAGCCCTGAATGTCAGCGGAGTCCACATCAACTAGATGAGCCCCAGAGACGGATCCACAGTGAAGACCACATCACCTAGTCGGCTGTCGGCACAAGACCACGGGAACTTTGGCCAGAGGAGAACTGGCCCCCCGACTGAGCCTGGTTTCTCCCAAGGTTTTTTTTTCTCCATTTGTCACCGATGGAGTTTTGGTTCCTTGCCGCTGTCGCCTCTGGCTTGCTTAGTTGGGGACACTTTCTCTTAACACAATATTGCATTTTATTTTATTGTTTTTGATTAACTACCTTTACTTAAAATGTGAGTGTTTACTGTTGCCTTTGGCATTGTTGATGTACTGTTTCCTATTTAATACTGTACAGCCGCCTTGTCACAATTCTGTATTGTTAAAGGTGGTATATAAATAAACGTCCTGAATAAGAATTGATCATTGTTTTTTTCTACTTATTGGAAATGGGGTCTTTATACCCCTTTAAAATATAATAATGCCCCACATCTCAAAAATGCTGCAGTAAAATAGTTTCATATGTGGTGTGCGTATAGTATGGGATGTCCTGAATAAAGAACTGGTGGTTGTTTTTTTCTACTTATTAGAAATGGGGTCTTTATACCCCTCTAAAATGTAATAATGCCAAATATCTCAAAAATGTTGCAGAAAAATAGTTTCATATGTGGTGTGCATATACTATGGGACGTCCTGTATAAGAACTGATCATTGTTTTTTTTCTACTTATTAGAAATGGGGTCTTTATACCCCTCTAAAGTGTAATAATGTCCCATATCTCAAAAATGCTGCAGTAAAATAGTTTCATATGAGATGTGCATTAGTATGGGACATCCTGAATAAGAATTGATCATTGTTTTTTTCTACTTATTAGAAATGGGGTCTTTATACCCCTTTAAAGTTAATAATGCCCAATATCTCATAAATGCTGCAGTAAAATGGTTTCATATGTGGTGTGTATATAGTATGGGACGTCCTGAATAAGAATTGATCATTGTTTTTCTCTACTTATTGGAAATGGGGTCTTTATACCCCTTTAAAATGTAATAATGCCCCATATCTCAAAAATGCTGCAGTAAAATAGTTTCATATGTGGTGTGTATATAGTATGGGACGTCCTGTATAAGAACTGATCATTCTTTTTTTCTACTTATTAGAAATGGGGTCTTTATACCCCTCTAAAATGTAATAATGCCCCATATCTCAAAAATGCTGCAGTAAAATAGTTTCATATGTGGTGTGCGTATAGTATGGGACGTCCTGAATAAGAACTGGTGTTTGTTTTTTTCTACTTATTAGAAATGGGGTCTTTGTACCCCTCTAAAGTGTAATAATGTCAAATATCTCATAAATGCTGCAGTAAAATAGTTTCATATGTGGTGTGTATATAGTATGGGACGTCCTGAATAAGAACTGATCATTGTTTTTTTCTACTTATTAGAAATGGGGTCTTTATACCCCTCTAAAGTGTAATAATGTCCCATATCTCAAAAATGCTGCACTAAAATAGTTTCATATGTGGTGTGTATATAGTATGGGACGTCCTGAATAAGAATTGATCATTGTTTCTTTCTACTTATTAGAAATGGGGTCTTTATACCCCTCTAAAGTGCAGTAATATCTTATATCTCAAAAAAGTATATATTTTTTTTAATTCATATAATGTGTGCACATTATATGGGACAAAAACTGACCATGGCGTTTTATACTTACTAGAATTTATTTTTTCATAGGTCTCTGGAGTGAAATAAAGGCATTTTATTTAACTTTTTTTTTCCATTGTGAACATTTTTTTATTTGCCCTCTCTTTCAAAGCAGACGTCAAACCTCATTATAGAAAACATTCATTGAAGAATAACTGTTACTTTTGAATAGGGTTGCAAAGGGGCAGAAAATTTCCGGTAAATTTCCGGAAACTTTCCATGGAAACTTTGTCCGGGGAATTTTGGAAATATTCCAATTTGGAAATTTAACAGAAATTTACGGGAATTTATGGGAATTAATGGGAATTAATGGGAAATTTGGGGAAATTTAGAGAAGCTGTATCATAAACAAATATAAATTTCAACATTTTGTTTGATTATAAGCTGACATGCATGCAAACTAATACAAATTTTAAAAATGACATTTTTTGATTTTTTTGGAATCTGTGATGCTTTTTTCCTGGATTTAACTTAAAAAGATCTTTACTACTTTACTAGTCTTTACTATTACTTTTTATTAACTGAACACATCCTTGTTTAATAAAAGTATTGAAAAAAAAACATACTGACCCCAAACTTTTGAACAGTACTGTACTGTTAAAAAAGGATTTATATTTTAAATAAATGCTGTTCTTTTTCATTAAAGAATCCTGTAAGAAAAGGGAATTTAAAAAAAATATTAAGCAGCACAGCTGTTTCCAAAATTGATAAATCAGCATTTCAGAATGATTTCTGAAGGATTACATCAATGTTACAGTGAAGACTGTAGTAAATTCAGCTTTTTTCATAGCAATACATTATATTTTAAAGTATATTAAAACAGAAAACCATTATTTTAAATTGTAATACTTCACAATATTACTGTTTTGTTCTGTATTTTTGCTGAAAAATAAATGAAGGCTTGATGTACATAAGAAATCATAAGAGATGTTCAGAAAACATTAAAAATAGGAATGTGTCCAAACTTTTGACCAGTTCTGTACTTCTGTATGAAACTGGCTAGCAGAAGGTATAAGGAATAGCACTGCAACTTAAGCTAGCTAGCACATGATACCTCCTAAATAGTAAATGAAATAATGCTAACTAGCTTGTTCATATCTGATTTACTAGCCAGCTACTGTATAAACACTGGGACATGAGATATACTGTATAAACATTTTGGTTTTTGCTAGTTAAACTTACCTAAACTTACTTACTTTACATAAGTAATATCAAAATTTAGATGTAGCCCTTGGGCTCAAATGCAGCAACTGTGCCTTCAGAGAAAATGGGGGGGAATTCCCCCCTTAGGTGACTACTAGGGGGACTGTGTGGGGGAGGGTCGTTTTTAGACTGTTTTTTAAATTATTATCTCACCTAAATGTTTGCTCAGCCAGTGTATTTGTTTTAACAATGGCATAATTTAGTTGCACAGTAGCTTACACACAGCACAAGGAAGTTTTAAACATATATATTTTTGTAATATTTATGTAATTTACATGAACACTAACCATAATATATTTTGATAGTTTGATCTGTGCATGTTATAGAGGAATGTACAGTGGATGTAGGGTGTGTGGCCTTAACAGCCCTGCAGTAAGTAGTGTGCATGTGACTGAGCAGTGTGTAGGTCAGAAATTAAACTAAAATTGCATTAAACCTGGTTGTTTTATCCAAGATTATGCTGCAAGTTTTTCTTCTCATCTACATTTACATTCCCAGTTCCTGCAATTTTGCAAATTCCCAGTTTATTCCCAATAATTCCCATTAATTCCCATATATTCCCATTAATTCCCGTTAATTCCCATATATTCCCGTTAATTCCCATGGAAAGTTTCCAGTCTTGAAAATTCCCGGAATTTTGCAACAGTAAAACAAATTAAAAATCAATTCTGGTATTTAGAAAGACTAAATATGTTATTTTGTCTGTTTTCTAACGAATTCTGCTGTAACTCATCTACATAAAACAATTATTTGAAAGGTGAATATTTAAGAAAAATATTGTAACAGACAACCGTCAAAGTCACCAATAAGTAACACGGATATTAAAGCACAAATGCAAATAAATAAGCAAGTAAAAATTCACGAGCATTTTGTATTATCTCTCAGTCCTGGCACTGTGTTGTTCCTAAAACTACCGTAATGACTGTAATATGCTCGCATGCTAAAATCAATCGCGGCTGGCTTGACTGTGTTTTTCTGAACCGGGGCTGGCTTTACCGCAGTAATTCCACTTACGTTTTCACTGAACAGCTGTTGCATGTTCATCGTGTTAAAAGTGCTGTTTGATATAACTAATAGCATTTGCATTTTCCAGTAGGCGTACGTTTTATTTGTTATTACATTTCGCCAAATTCTGTAACGCGTGCTACAAACGCTTCGTTCAAATGCAGGCTCCTTCGTCTTTTCTTGTATGATCAGCAACTTTTCGTGCAGAAAATGGCGGATAGCGCGTCTTTCTCAACTTCGTTAAAACACTACGTCATCATGACGTAGAGATTCTGGCACATGCGCATTACACAGAAAGCTGATAGAACCTATGTTTTGTTGTTATATGAACATGTTATTTAAATTTTTCAATTTCTCTTTAGGTTGAAGTTGTTCCAACTTGTCCTATTGTGTAGTGAGGCACTGCAGGTTGACAGGACATGATTTCACTTGTGCACCCCACTAAAACTCAAAATCATTTTTTACAGTGTAGCAATGTGTACATACTGGATTTACATAATATATTATAATTATTATTACCACTACTACTACTGTTATTATTATTACTTATTTATATTAACTTTCTCTTCTCACATGTATTAGAAGGTGGGGAAGTATTGTTATACAACACATTGCTTGTATGTTCATATGTTTGTTTGGTTTTGGTGTATTTCTTTCTTTTTTTCTTGTTGTTTTTTTTTTAAATACTGTCTTTTGTTATGTCTATTTTCAATAAAAAAAAAAAAAAAAAAAAAAAAAAAAAATTGAGCCACATTTATCATTTTACGTTAAATAATTATATATATATATATATATATTTGTTATGTCTATTTTCAATAAAAAAAAAAAAAAATAAATAAATAAAAAAAAATTGAGCCACATTTATCATTTTACGTTAAATAATTATATATATATATATATATATATATATATATATAGACCTGTGTGGTCCCTAATGCCACTGTGTAGTGCCAGGAACACTATACTGTCAAAAGAGCACTGTCATTCGGATGAGACATTAAACCGAACCGAACTGACTCTCTGTGGGCACTAAAAATCCCAGGATGTCTTTCGAAAAGAGTAGGGGTGTAATCCCGGCATCCTGGCCAAATTTGCCCATCGGCCTCTGAACATCATGGCCTCCTAATCATCCCCAAATTCTGATTCTGACTGGCTTCATCACTCTGTCTCCTCTCCACCAATAAGCTGGTTTGTGGTGGGCGTTCTGGCGCAATATGGCTGCCGTCGCATCATGGTTGTTCATCCAGGTGGATGTTGCCCACTGGTGGTGGTTGAGGAGATTCCCCCTTCTATGTAAAGCACTTAGAGTGCCCAGAAAATCACTATATAAATGTAAGGAATTATTAAAGGGGTCATCGGATGCCCATTTTCCACAAGTTGATATGATTCTTTAGGGTCTTAATGAAAAGTCTATAACATGTTTTGGTTACAATTTCTCAATGGTAGTGTAAAAAACACCCTTTTCACCTTCTATCAGCACTGTAAAAATCAGCCTGTTCTGGTGGATGTTGCTTTAAATGTTAATGAGCTCTGCCCCTCTCTTCTCTCTGTGGAGTGACAAGCCTGTTTACTTTAGCCCTGTTTAGCCACGAAACTTGCTAACTAGCACTAGCACTTTGCTTCCGATGATCCCTTTAAAACAGATTGCTGTTACCTACTGGTGGTTTTTATTTATCATAAAATATTTATTTATCCATGACAAGCCTAAACCAGCACAAAAACATACTCGGCAAAATATTATTTTTATCAACAAAAATCCCCCCAAAAATTGTATACAATTTTTGACAGTAACACACACCCCTAAATAAGGGGCATCATTTAAGTCATTTGGCACACAGACACACAGATTGTGTGCATGCAAGTGTGCGTGCATTGGTTTTTGAAGACCAAGGGGGTTGCTGAAGGTGTTAATGGTTGTGAGAGCTGGTCAGAACAGGTGTGGGGGGTTTCGAATCTACAATAAAACTCATTCAGGTCTTCAGCAAGTCATTGATTCACCTCAGTGCTTGGGAATGGTATCTTGTAGTTTGTGATGGCTTTCAGACCTTTTCACACTGAAGATAGGTTGTTCGAAGGGAACTGATCTTCTAACCTTTTTGCATAGGTCCTTTTAGCCACTCTAATCTCCTTATTCAGTGTTTTCCTGGCCTGATTGTACAAGACTCTTTTCTGTAGGCATCCTCTTTGGTCTGAGTTTTTCTGTAAACCATGGCTTATCATTGCTGAATGTTAAATAAGTTCTGGTACAAATGCATATATCCTCACTGAAACTGATATAGGATGTTACATTCTCTGTGAGCTTGTCCAGATCAGTGGTAGCTGCTTCGAAAACACTCCAATCAGTTGAATAGAAACAGGCTTGTAAAACCCGCTCTGTTTCATTGCTCCATCTCTTTACAGCCTTCATTACTGGTTTAGCAGATTTGAGTTTTTGCCTGTAGGTTGGTATAAGATGAACCAGGCAGTGATCCGAGAGCCCCAAAGTTGCTTGTGGGACAGAGTGATATGCATCCATGGTCCAGTATATTACTGTCTCTAGTGGGACATGTAACATTCTGTCTGTGTTTTGGCAGTTCACGTGAGAGATTAGCTTTATTAAAGTTCCCAAGAATGATAATAACAGAGTCCGGGTGGTGTTGTTTTGTCTCTGTGATCTGATCAGCAGGTTTCTGTGATCTGATCAAAGAGTTTCAGAGTTATGCTTTGTTTAAAAATATTGCTTTTTTTCTAAAATAACATACATAATGCTTTTCTTCAGTGATTATGCTAGTTTTCAAAACTGCTTTCTGTGCTGTAGTGCCACCAGTGTCGCACTGTGGTCTAGTTTAGATGGTTTAATAAGTTTACACAATTCTTCATCTTCTATAGCAGAGAATGGGTGGAACTGTTCCTCAGGGGATCTATAGCACACTGATGCGATACTGTAGCTGACAACTGCATGGTTATAATTTTTTCTCTAATAGTATCCAAGATCGACACTATTAGAGATTAGATTATAACCATACAGCCGTCAACTACAGTATCATATCAGTGTGCTATAGATCCTCTGAGTAAAGAAGTTCATAAAGTCATTACTGCTGTGCTGTTGGGAAATGTTAATGCTTTGTTTTTTGTTAATTTATCAGAAAATATAAATCTATCTTGAATTTGTTTTGTAAAAAATAGTTACATGGAATTGTAAACTAATAACACTAGAATACAAAGGTTTTTGTGAACAGAAAATGTTGGGGGGCCTTAGAGACTTAAAGAGGAGGAGGGCCTTGGAGTAAAAAAGGTTGAGAACCACTGTTCCATCATATTTCTAACAAGGAATTGAAGTTGCAGCTTTAGCTGTATACACAAGACTAGGTAGTAATAGAGATCTCCTCGCTCTCCTGCAGAATTGTAATGCCATCAACATCAGTTTCATGTGATAGGAGTATTAAATCTAAAGTATAATTACGACAATGAGTAGGTCCTGACATGTGTTGTCTAACCCCAATGGAGTTCAGAATGTCAATACATAGTGTTACGATCTGGTCGGTGAGCTGCGGACCGCTCACCACCAGATGTCACTCTCACCTTCTGTACACACTGTTGCACTACACCCCAGACTCCATTTCCCATCAGCCACTGCTCTTATCATTCGCACCAATCACGGACTGTATAAAAGCCCCGGTCTTCCAGTCACTCACCGCCGAGTATTGAACTGTTTCACATTCATACAAAGCGTTTCCCTGTGTCTAGTTTTTCTTGTTTTGCCCTGTTGTCTAGTTTAGTCTGTCTATTTGCCTGCCTATCGGATCTATCGCCTGTCTGACCATTCTCCTGCCTAGCCCTCGTATGGATAACGTTTGCCGCTGGACTGACCCTCGCTCGCTTAAGGACTACTCTTCGTCTTACTGTCTATGTACCCGTCTGCTGTTGTTTGACCCTGCCTGCCTTTGACCATGACTATGTCTCGTCAATATAATAAAAGTTTGCACATGGATCCACTTGTCTCCCGCCCGTTCGTTACAGAATACTCGGCCACACCAGGATCCAGCAACTTCTCAACCGCACGCTACGCAGGTATGGACACCACAAAACTGTTGTTAGCCCTCGAGCAGGGCACACGAACGCTCGAGGGCTACATCCAGGAATTTCTGGACATTGTCCCCTATACGAACCTCCCGGACTGCGTGCTGATTGACCTTTTCGTTGAGGGAGTCAATCAGCCGCTGCAAAGTAAACTCAGAAGCGAGGGTCCACGCTCTTCACTTGCTCTGTTTATGGACTTTGCCTTACTGTGTGTGGGCTCGTCGTTCACTGTGGGGGTCGCGGAGGAGGAACGCGACAATGCGGTAATGGCGGCCGCGCTCCCCTCTCACAAAATGGCGGCCGCGCCGGAGCGCGTTGCTACGGACACGTTTGCCGCCTGGCTCGTTCGTGAGATGACGGCCACGCTGGAGCGTGCTCAAGCTATGGCGGCCGCGTCAGAACACGTGCACAAGATGGCGGCGACGGAGGAGCCCATTCACAAAATGGTGGCGATGACAGGGCTCCATTACATCACAGCTGCCATGCCAGAGCCAAGTCACGCTGCATCTGTGTTTCCTAAGTCAAGTCAAGTTTCCAAGTTAAGTCAAGTTGCAGCTGCATGTCCTGAGTCAAGTCAAGTTTCTAAGTTAAGTCGAGTTACAGCTGCGGTTCCTGAGTCAAGTCTAGTTTCTAAGTCAAGTCAAGCTGCAGCTGTGTCTCCCAAGTCCAGCCAAGCTTCCAAGTCTAGCCAAGCTTCCAAGTCCAGCCAAGCTTCCAAGTCCAGTCAAGCTTCCAAGTCCAGCCAAGCTAAAGCCATCATGCCTGAGTCTGCACGCAAGATGGCTGCCGCCATGCCAGAGCCTGTCGCAAAGATGGCTGCCGCCACGCCAGAGCCTGTCGCAAAGATGGCTGCCGCCACGCCAGAGCCTGTCGCAAAGATGGCTGCCGCCACGCCAGAGCCTGTCGCAAAGATGGCTGCCGCCACGCCAGCGCCTGCTAACGCCACGTCAGCCCAGCCAGCGCCTGCTAACGCCACGTCAGCCCAGCCAGCGCCCGCTCACACCACGTCAGCCAAGCCACAGCCTGCTGACGTCATGTCAGCTTCTTCTGAACCTGCACCAACTGCTGTTCCTGCAGAGTCAAGTCACGTCACAGCTGCTGTTCCTGCTAAGACAAGTCAAGTCACAGCCAAACCAAGTCACGTCACAGCCGTGGTTCCTGAGTCAAGCAAAGTCACAGCCGTAGTTCCTGAGTCAAGTAAAGTCATGGATCTTCACGAGCCAGGTCAAGTTACGCCTGACGGCCCAGAGTCTAGCCACGTCTCACCTGACGGCCCAGAGTCTAGTCACATCCCGCCTGACCGCCCAGAGTCAAGTCACGTCTCGTCTGACCGCCCAGAGTCCCGTCACGTCTCGTCTACCTATCCAGAACCTCACCACATCTCGTCTGACCGCCCAGAGTCAAGTAACGTCTCATCTGACAGCCCAGAGTCGAGTCACACGCAGCCTGACCTTCCAGAGTCTCGCCAGGTCAAGTCTGCCATCCCAAGGTCATGGCCCGTCATGATGGCCAACGTGCTGGACCCGCCACTGGTGTCGGTGCGGTCAGTCAGCCTCCCAGTAGTATTAGCGCATTCTAAACCCACCAGCAAAGAGACCCTGCCACCCGCTGCTGCTCTTCCCTTAATGGCAGTTGCCATGTGGTGTGTGTGGGCTGCACACTGTGCTCCTGAGGTCACGCCTGTTCCCAAGTCAGCTCCTGAGGTCACGCCTGTTCCCAAATCAGCTCCTGAGGTCACGCCTGTTCTCAAGTCAGCTCCTGAGGTCACGCCTATTCCCAAGTCAGCCTCTGAGCTCCCGTCTGATCACAAGCCTGCTCCAGAGCTCCCGTCTGATCACAAGCCTGCTTCAGAGGTCCCGTCTGGTCTCAAGTCTGCTCCAGAGGCCTTCCCCATCGGAGAAGCTGCGCCAATGCCTCCAGAGGTGTCGGCACTTGCCGTAGAACCTCTTATGGAGGGGGCGTTAACCACCAAACTCTCTGCTTCTCCTCTCATTCTGTCTGCCTCCTCTGTCACTGTTCTCCCCAGGTCCCAGTCCATGACGCAGCCTCCTGTTCCGCTCCAGAGGGTGGCTGCGCCTCCTGTCCCGCCCCGGAGGGCGACTGCGCCCCCTGTTCCGCCCCGGAGGGCTGCGGTACCTCCTGCTCCGCCTCCTGTTCCGCCCCGGAGGGCTGCGGTACCTCCTGCTCCGCCTCCTGTTCCGCCCCGGAGGGCTGCTGCGCCTTCTCCCCCTGTTCTGTCTGCTTCCTCTGTCCCTGCTTTCCCCAGGTCCCAGACTGTGACGCAGATTCCTGTTTTGCCCTGGAGGGCTGCTCCGCCTCCTGCTCTGCCTCCTGTCCCGCCCTGGAGGACCGTTCCGCCTCCTGCTCCGCCCCGGAGGGCCGCTCCGCCTACTGCGGCGCCTTCTGCTCAGCCTCCGGCTCTGCCTTGGAGAGCTCTAGCGTCACCTGCTCTGCGTCCAGCTCCGCCCTGGAGGGCTCCTGGGCCTCCTGCTCTGCCTCCGGCTCCGCCCTGGAGGGCTCCCGCGCCTCCTGCTCTGCCTCCGGCTCCGCCCTGGAGGGCTCCTGTGCCCTCTGCTCCGCCTCCGGCACCTCCCTGGAGGGCTCCTGTGCCTTCTGCACCACCTCCAGCCCTTGCCCTGTCTCACCCCCGCCCCACCGCTCCCCTGGACTATGGTTCGTTTGTAGCGTCTGGAAGCCGCTTTTTGGGGGGGGGGGCTATGTTACGATCTGGTCGGTGAGCTGCGGACCGCTCACCACCAGATGTCACTCTCACCTTCTGTACACACTCAGACTGTTGCACTACACCCCAGACTCCATTTCCCATCAGCCACTGCTCTTATCATTCGCACCAATCACGGACTGTATAAAAGCCCCGGTCTTCCAGTCACTCACCGCCGAGTATTGAACTGTTTCACATTCATACAAAGCGTTTCCCTGTGTCTAGTTTTTCTTGTTTTGCCCTGTTGTCTAGTTTAGTCTGTCTATCTGCCTGCCTATCGGATCTATCGCCTGTCTGACCATTCTCCTGCCTAGCCCTCGTATGGATAACGTTTGCCGCTGGACTGACCCTCGCTCGCTTAAGGACTACTCTTCGTCTTACCGTCTATGTACCCGTCTGCTGTTGTTTGACCCTGCCTGCCTTTGACCATGACTATGTCTCGTCAATATAATAAAAGTTTGCACATGGATCCACTTGTCTCCTGCCCATTCGTTACACATAGGGAACCCTGGGTATTAAGACTTGTATAGCTTAATATAGCATAAAAGATGTCTATATGGAAATATATAGAAACCCATGAACGATTTACGTTATTTAAAAAAATACACATCGTTACATACATATTTTGGACTATGGGGGGTGCCATTATTTTGATTACGTAGAACGGTTGTACTCTGTGAGCTACTGGCACTGAGGAACATTATTTTCTACTGCAACACAACTCGGAATGCACAATTCGGAAAATAAAATACTGATCTCTGACGTAAGAGGCATTCATCATTGTTTTCAAGTCAGGTCCCACAGCCGCTCCATTCCCGCTGGTGTGTGCAACCAGCTGGCACAAACCCCAACCCTTCCCTTGAACCGTCTTGTCCCTCCTCCCTGCAAACGATAAGACCCGACTCCCGTACCAGTGAATACCTTTTGTCATTACTTTTATTCTTTTTTTTTTTTTTTCTTCCCCAAAAAGGGGTACTGGGCAATCACGACAGGCACCTCCAGACCAGGCTCCCCTAGTCTGGGTGTGACGCGATGGATGACTGTTCATTATTAGTATTTGTGTATACATATATGTTAGGGGTGTAATGATACAGGTATTCGTACCGAACCGTCACGGTACGGGCATCTCGGTTCGGAGCATGAGGCCTTTCAATGGATGCAGGCAATTCACCTTCAATCCAGAAGGGGGTGCCCACAGTAATGCAACCCTGTTTGAGAACAGAAGCAGAAGAACAGCGAATGCCAGGAGTTGCGCACTTGAAAACAAAGCCCACTAGACAGTGACCATCTGCTGATTCTGAACGCGTATCTCACTGACTAAAGGGGTATACTTTAAAGGCTTGGGCACTCAACTGTCTGGGAAATGGAGCTTTGTGCTCTTGTATCCTACCTTTGTCATTTACAGTGTATCCAATTGCTAAACTATTATTTATTATGTAAATTATAGGCTTTGTACTTCAGTCGCGTTCTAACGGTGACACGGTGAGGCGGCCGTGCTGATGTTTGGTTCACTGTATTTTAATTTGATAAAGTACCAACTGTGCTGTCAAGTTAGCAATGTTAGAAGAACGGAACTGATATGTTTTGTGTTTGTGTGCGCCGGCACGATTACTTTCTTCATACCAGCAAAATTAACTCTTTCTGTCACAAAACTGAACTGAAAATCAGCAAATATAGGCTATGTTACGTGTTGCACAGTTTTTTTCCCTTGTCTAACAGTTAACTAAATTAAGTATATGTCAAGTATTTATTCCTTGTATGTATATTGTCACACCCCTGTGGACTGTTGAGTTTGGTTTCTCCCTCTTGGGCCCATATTTGGTCGTTCCTGTTTCTTGTCCTCGTTTAGTCGTCATTAGTTTTCCTTGTATCACCTGTTCCTTAATTAAGTTCATCAGTATCGCAATGATCTCAAAGTAAATAAGAGCTGTTAAGTCTGAATTTGTGGCATCCGTGCCAATAGCCTCGTGGTTAGCGCGCAGACATATAATGCAACTGCACTCACGGTGACCTGAGTTCGATTCCCGTCTCAAGGCCCATTTGCCGATCCTGCTCCCCTCTCTCCTCCCAGCTCTTTCCTGTCATCTCTCTACTGTCGTATCACAATAAAAGGCATAAAAAGCCCCAAAAAATAAGTAAAAAAAAAAAACAAAAAAAAACTGAATTTGTGTGGCTGTGCCTGATAACAACTGGTAAAAGCTAATAACTCAGGCTCATTCGGGGCAACTTAAGTCAGTGCTATATTCTTGATAGTTTTTCTTGGCGGAAGCTTTGCATTTGGTTAGATAATAAAATATTAAAGCTTCATTCAATATTATGTGGACAATTTCTTAATTCTGTCATCTTGGTATCGTGGACTCACTCTATTGTTTCATACAAATGCAGCTGCTGCCATTTATTTATTTATTTTTTTGTACACTCTAATGGTAAATAAGATGACTAACAAACTAATACTACTACTTAATTATTTATGTGGTGAAATGTTGTGTAAGAAAAGTGGTATGAGTATCCCTAAAATGTCTAGTTTGAACTTGCCATTTGCTAGCAACTGATTTCTTCATGGAAGCTTTGTGTTCAAATATTTCAACTCAGATCAGTGTTTCGTGTCTAATTATTTTGACATGAAACATCTAAATAATCAAGCAGCTATGTAATAAGTGAGATAATGTACATCCAGCCAGTTGTTATCGCAAAATAAAAATGTATGTTATCCCTTACTTATAATCTTAATTCAAGTGTTTTGAAAGGATTTTGAAAGTATGACAGTAATCAGTGTTAAGTGCTACTGTAAGGTTAACTCTGCCTGGTTTAAATGTTTCAAAATGTTTAACAGTTTAAAATTTTAGAAATTTAGAAAAGTAATCAAAAAGTAAAAGTAATAAGTTACATTACTTTAATAAAGTAATTGAAAAATTACACTACTTATTACACTTTAAATCAAGTAACTTGTAATCTGTAACCTATTACATTTGCAAAGTAACCTTCCCAACACTGTGTGCTCCGCCATGGCTCCCTGAGCTCCCTGATCCGCCATGGCCTCCCGGACTTTGTGCTCTGCCGTGGCTCCCCAAGCTTCCTGATCCGCCATGGCTTCCTGACCTCCCTGACCCGCCCTGGTGGCCTCCCTGGTGTATATGTTATGGTGTGAGACGCGCCTTTCAGGAGGGGGGAGTAATGTTACACCCCTGTGGACTGTTGAGTTTGGTTTCTCCCTCTTGTGCCCATATTTAGATTCCTGTCCTCGTTTAGTCGTCATTAGTTTTCCTTGTATCACCTGTTCCTTAATTAAGTTCATCGTTATCACTTGTCATTATAAGTTGTATTCTGTTCAGTGTTTGGTGTCCGGTCTCGTCAATGTATGCGTGTTTGTACCTTCCCTCTGTGGATTTACCTGTTTTAGAATAAAGACTTTATTATTATTAATAATAATAATAGAAATAATAATAGAAATAATAGTAATAATAGTATTGATAATAGTAATAATATGCAGAATTTATAAGTATCTTACAAAAAGAAATAAGACATCATCACAGTCAGTTATCATATAGCTATCATATAATTACAATATAAACGTCAATTACATACAAATATATACACATACATACTCAATGTATTCATCTAGAAGCGATTGTTTAACAGTATAGTAAATAACACCCATGCTTTATTCTTATATTGTAAAGGCATTTTGTTTTTATATTTCATGAGACTTAATTGGGAGATCAGCTCACCAGCTTGATTTATTTAGTATTTAATGATAGGAACAGAAGGCTGAAGGTTGTATTAAATTTGAATAACTGGTTTTGTGTTTATGATGTATGTTGTTCTTGAATGATATGTTCCCTTAACAGATGTAGCCACTGTGTAACTTGATATTTGGCATTTATTTTTCCAGTTAAGTAATATTGTTTTCTTGGTGATAGCTAGAGACATGAGTAAAGGTATCAGATATTTAAAAGACAGGTTAATTTGAGAGGTATTGCCGAGGATGCACAGTACAGGGGGTGTTGGGATTATATTTTTGAAAATTTGTTTATAACATCTGTCCAGAATTGAAGAACTGGTGGGCATAACCAAAATGCATGAAGGTAGGAGTCTTGTGTTGTCATGTGGAGAGGGAGACGAGAGGTGAGGGAATCCATATGCAAGCTTTTATTCAAGGGACGAGATAGGTACATGGTCAGACAGGCAGGGTCAGAACAAAAACAAACAGGTATGGCGGAGGGAGGAACAAGAGAAGTCCGTGAGGTTGGCGTGGGTCGATCAACGGAGAACATAATCCATAACGAGAGCCAGAAGAGTAATCCTTACAACGAGCGAGAGTCCAGAAAGGCTGGCGGCGAGACAGACGAAACGAGATGGCCTAGCGAGAATACTAAACTCAGGAAACCAGGAACTCAGGAAACCAGGAACTCAGGAAACTAGGAACTCAGGAAACCAGGAACTCAGGAAACTAGGAACTCAGGAAACTAGGAACTCAGGAAACTAGGGAACACAGGAAACTAGGGAACTTAGGAAACTAGGAAACAGTGCTAGGACTAGGAGAGCGCTAAACGCGACTGATACAGTTCTCCACATAAACACTCCACAATACTCAGTGCTTATCGAGTGAAAGTCCGGGGCTTAAATAGGGCTGCTGATTGGCCACAGGTGTCTGGCGCAATCAGCATGGTGGGTAATGGGAGATGTAGTCCGGGGTGTAGTGCAACAGTCTGTGTGTAATAATGGAGCGAGAGCGACATCTGGTGATGAGCGGTCCGCAGAACACCGACCAGATTCATGACATGGCCCCCCCCCCAAAGAGTGGCTTCCAGACGCTCCAACAGAACAACAGAACAGGACAGCGGTGGGGCGGGAGCGAGACAGGGCAAGGGTTGGAGGACCAGGTCGATGCGGAGGACCTGGTGATTGAGGCAGGACCAGCAGAGCAGGAACCCTCCAGGGCGGAGCAGGAGGCGGAGCAGGAAGCGCAGGAGCCCTCCAGGGCGGAGCAGGAGGCGCAGAAGCCCTCCAGGGCGGAACAGGAGGCACAGGAGCCCTCCAGGGCGGAGCAGGAGGCAGGGCAGGAGGCGCAGGAGCCCTCCAGGGCAGAACAGGAGGCGCAGAAGCCCTCCAGGGCAGAGCAGGAGGCAGGACAGGAGGCGCAGGAGCCCTCCAGGGCAGAGCAGGAACCAGCGTCATGGTCTGGGACCTGGGGAGAGCAGGGACAGAGGAGGCAGACAGAATAAGAAGAGAAGCATAGTGTGTACAGGTTAACGCCGCCACCATAGGCGGTTCTACAGCCGGAGCTGACACCTCTGGAGGTATTGGCACGGCTTCTCCGGCAGACGAGGCCTCTGGAGCGGACTTGAGACCGGACGGGACCTCTGGAGCAGACTTGAGATCGGACGGGACCTCTGGAGCAGACTTGAGATCGGACGGGACCTCTGAAGCAGACTTGAGCTCGGACGGGACCTCTGGAGCAGACTTGAGCTCGGACGGGACCTCTGGAGCAGACTTGAGATCGGACGGGACCTCTGGGGCAGACTTGTGAATGGACGTGATCTCAGGAGCAGACTTGTGAACAGGCGTGACCTCAGGAGCGTAGTGTGCAGCCCATATACTCAGAATAGTGACCGGCAACACACTGGCAGACATAACGTGACAAGGCTCTGGGAGGTCGGACGAGACTTGACAGGACTCTTGATGATCAGACGTGTCGTGACGAAACTCTGGACAGACAGTGGAGCTGTGACGGGGCTCTGGGAGGTCAGACGAGATGTGACTTGGCTCTAGACAGACTGACGAGACGTGACTTGACTCTGGGCGGACAGACGAGACGTGACTTGACTCTGGGCGAACAGACAAGACATGGTGAGGCTCTGGGGGGTCAGACGGGACGTGACTTGGCTCTGGAACAACAGCAATAACTTGACTTGGCTCATGAAGATCAGCTGTGACTTGACCTGGTTTGTGGAGATCGGCTGTGGCTTGACTTGGTTCGTGGAGACCGGCTGAAAACTGACTTGGCTCATGGAAACCAGCTGTGGGTTGACCTGGCTTGTGAAGATCTGTAGCGACTTGACCTGACTCATGAAGACCAGCGGTGACTTGACTTGGCTTGTGAGGATCAGCAATAAGTTGACTTGACTCATGGAGATCAGCAGTGACTTTACTTGACTCCGGAACGACAGCTCTGACTTTACTTGACTCAGGAACGACAGCTCTGACTTAGCTTGACTCAGGAACGACCGTTCTAACTTGACTTGTCTTAGGAAGAGCAGCTCTGACTTGACTTGACGCAGGAAACACAGCTCTAACTTGACTTGGCTTGTGGTGACCAACTGTGACTTGACTTGGCTCGCGATGGTCAACTGTGACTTGACTGAACTTGTGAAGATCAGCTGTGGCTGGACTCGACTCATGAAGACCAACTGTGATGTGACTCATCTTAGCAGGAATAGCAGTTGTAATGTGATTTGACTCAGAAACCGCATCTGAAAGGGCAGCCTTGATGGGTGCAAACTCAGGAGCAGAAGACGTTATGTGAACAGGTTGTGGCTTGGCTGAGATGGCTTGAGCATGCTGTGGCTTGGCTGACGTGACATTAGTGGGTGCTAGCTCGGAAGGCGTGACGGCCATCTTGGCGACAGGTTCTGGCGTGGCGGCCATCTTGTGCAGTTGCTCTGGGCTCTCGGGTGAGACCTTGCTTGACCTTGAAGGAACGACGGTCGTGACTTTGCTTGACTCAGGAAACATGGCTTTAGCTTGACTTGACACTGGAACAGCAGCTGTAGCTTGACTTGACACTGGAACAGCAGCTGTAGCTTGACTTGGCACTGGAACAGCAGCTGTAGCTTGACTTGACACTGGAACAACAGCTGTAGCTTGACTCGACTCGGAAACTTGACTTGACTCAGGAAACGCAGCTGCAACTTGACTTGACTCAGAAACTTGACTTGACTCAGGAAACGCAGCTGCAACTTGACTTGACTTGGAAACTTGACTTGACTCAGGAAACACAGCTGCAACTTGGCTTGACTCGGAAACTTGACTTGACTCAGGAAATGCAGCTGCAACTTTATATGGCTCTGGTATAGCAGCTGTGACGTGCCGAAGCTCTGTTTTCGCCGCCATTTTGTGAACAGGCTCCTCCGTCGCTGCCATTTTGTGAGCGCGCACTGGCGCGTCCGCCATCTTGTGCACGGGCTCCGCTGTCGCCGCCATTTTGTGAGCGCGCACCGGCGTGGCCGCCATTTGACGAGCGGGTTGCGCAGCCGGCATCACCGCGATGTCGCGCTCCTCATTCGCGACACCCACAGTAAACGAGGAGCCCACACACAATAGTGCAAAGTCCATAAAAGCAGCTAGCGAAGAGCGCGGATCCTCGCGTCTCAGCATCCCCCTTAACGGCTGATTTATGCCATCACAGAAGATTTCAATTACTATACAGTCCGGGAGATTGGAATGGTTCACGATAGCCAAAAATTCACAGATGTATTGCTCTAGAGATCATTGTCCTTGTTTTAATCTGAATAGAATTCTTGTTGTGTCCATACCTGTGTATTGTCCGTGATGAAAGCTGCTGGATCCTGTGTAGACCGAGTATTCTGTCATGTGGAGAGGGAGATGAGAGGCGAGGGGATCCATATGCAAGCTTTTATTCAAGGGACGAGATAGGTACATGGTCAGACAGGCAGGGTCAGAACAAAAACAAACAGGTATGGCAGAGGGAGGAACAAGAGAAGTCCGTGAGGCTGGCGTGGGTCGATCAACGGCGAACATAATCCATCATGAGAGCCAGAAGAGTAATCCTTAGAACGAACGAGAGTCCAGAAAGGCAGGCGGCGAGACAGACGAAATGAGATGGCCAGGCGAGAATACTAAACTCAGGAAACCAGGAACTCAGGAAACTAGGAACTCAGGAAACCAGGAACTCAGGAAACTAGGAACTCAGGAAACTTGGGAACACAGGAAATACAGAAACTAGGAAACTTAGGAATCTAGGAAACAGTGCTAGCACTAGGAGAGCGCTAAACGCGACTGATACAGTTCTCCACATAAACACTCCACAATACTTGGTGCTTATCAAGTGAAAGTCCGGGGCTTAAATAGGGCTGCTGATTGGCCACAGGTGTCTGGCGCAATCAGCGTGGTGGGTAATGGGAGATGTAGTCCGGGGTGTAGTGCAACAGTCTGTGTATAATAATGGAGTGAGAGCGACATCTGGTGGTGAGCGGTCCGCAGAACACCGACCAGATTCATGACGTGTATTTAAATTGCAGTTGGTACATCTGTCAGAAGTTCTTAAGCCCATTTTGAACATCTTGTGTTGTGTAATGTGTGTTCTATGTACAACTTTATACTGAATTAATTGGATATTTGTGTTTGTGCTAAAAATGAAAGTATTTCTACAAACCAAAATTCCACATCTGTATTGATATTGAGGTCTTTCTCCCATTGTTTAACTGGTGCTGCAGTGATTGTGTCTATAGATGATATTAAAGTATATAGTTTTGTAAGCGTCTTTGCTGAGTTGCTAATTGTGCTAATATGTTTTAAAATTGGGGGAGGTTGTGCAATATCTTTGATTCCAGTTGTAGTTTTAAAGGAATTTCTAATTTGTAGATAGTAATAATAGTGTTCTTTTCCTGAATTAAATTTCTGCATTAATTCTGTAAATGTAATGAAGGTGTTACCCGGAAACAGGTGATGTAAATGTGTGATGCCTTTCTCCTTCCATTTGGTGTTGTTGAGTGGACTATGGTTGATAGTAAAATCTGGATTATTCCATATAGGTGAGTTGATGTGTGGTGTGAGCTCAGTCAGTGTATTAGTTTGCCACCAGGCAGTGAGAGTTGTTTTAATAATCAAATTTGTAAATAGATTTTGTTGTATGTTTTTTTTTTTTTTTTGTGAGTGATAATGTCATTACATTCTGCTTGTTTTAACTCTAGCCATAGGTTTTTGATCTGAGTTGAAATATTTGAATGTAAAGCTTCCATGAACAAAGCAGTTGCTAGCAAGCAGCAAATTCAAACTAGACGGGCGTTTAAGGGATACAGTGCAGTCATACCAGTTTTATTACACAACATTTCACCACATAAATAAAGTACTAGTACTTACAGTACTAGTTTGTTAGTTATTTTATAATCCATTACAGTGTACAAAACAAAATGACAGCAGCTGCGTTTGTATGAAGCGAGGGCAAGTTCACAATACCAGGATGACAGAATTAAGAAATTGTACACATAATATTGAATTGAGTTTTATTATTTTATTAGCTAACCAAACGCTAAGCTTCCACTAAGAAAAACTATCAAGCGTATAGTGCCAACTTAAGTTGCCTGGGTGAGTCTGTGTTATTAGCTTTTACCAGTTGTTATTGTCACGGCTGACAATAACAACTGGTGAAAAAACGGAAAAATAAAATGTAGAGGGAAATTCGGTATAAACTGTTTGACGGTCAGATGTTCTGTCACGGCTGTGTAGAGTAAGACGAGCAACGATGGAATATAACGAAAAGTCTTTAATAATAATCCACAAACGGTATCTCCAGGCAGACACAGAAGGGAAACACACACGCCAACATAACTTCAACATACGACAACTGAACAATGAACAGAATCCAACTGTGTACTCGGCCATGGCTTCCTGAGCTCCCTGATCCACCATGGCCGTCTGGACTGTGTACTCGGCCATGGCTTCCCAAGCTCCCTGATCCACCATGGCCGCCTGAACTGTGTACTCTGTACTGTAACTAATTATTACATCATTCACACCTGTCTTCCACTGATTAGCCTGGTTATTTAAGATTGGTTCTGTTCCCCGTGTCTTTGTCGGTTCTTAAAGTCTTTTACGTTGTGTTTGCGTGTGGATTCCCTGTTGTTCCTGTTCCTAGTGTGGATAATTTAAATAAACTCTTTGTTCCTCATCTCCTCGTCCCAACTCCTCATTCCCGCATATGACGACTGTGACAGATATGAGTGAGTAATGAGTGCAATGTGTATAAGTGTGACGATGGATAAAAGCGAACACTGACCAAGCTGGCAGCACATTGTTCAGCATGAGTGAGTGACTCAGGAACATCGGCAGCATCAGCCTGTTTCAGCTCCTTCTTTTTCCTGGCTCCAAAACACTGATTTTCGAAGTATGGTGAGAACCTCCTGTTAAATCCCAAATTGCCAGCGAGACATTTACCAGCCAAGCAAAATGTCCTTTGGCAACCAGCTAAACCGGTAGTACACCTTATCCACCATCCCCGGAAATCCACATCAGATTTCCTGTCACTGTTCTGATAGTTGCCGTATAGACTGGAAGACTGCAGGATGTTAGAGGTATAGCAAGGTAAAAGTGCACTGAATAATGAATGTCCTGATGAAGGAATGGAAAGGTGACTGGTGACTAGAGGAAAAGGAATACCGAGCCTCATTAAAGTCCAAAATCATTCCAGATTTCAACAGAAAATCCATGCCAAGGATGATGGGCACTGTCAGGTCAGTATCACTAATTATATACAATCTCAGTTCAGCTGGATGATCCTGTACTTCACTCTTCCACACAATCTTCCCAACAGCAGTTTGTCATTGCCCGTTGGCCAGAAAGAAAGCTTGACCTCCACGTTATTTCTGCTTAACTGTTTCCAACATGACTATTGAATTAGTGACAAAGTACTGCCAGTGTCCACCATCGCAGTTAAACCTGTGTCTTGCAGTGTTATGGGAATAAGATTTGTGATGTGGTGTTGCACAGTATTTTGACAAATTCGGACAACTCTAGTGTTAGCAATGGCTGTTCTGCATTGTGAATCATTAACTAAAGTATTTCTTTTCTTCTGCTCAGAAATAAGTAGTTCACACCAAACTTTGTCAACATGATGCCAACATACTGAAGATGTTAAATTTGAGCGAATTTGGGATATTTTGAACGGTTGATTTATGGTGATTTATTAAAGTAGCAGTAAAAAACATAACCGTAATTTTAAAATGCAGCATCCAAACACTTCAAAACTTTTTACATACATAGAACTAGTCATTCTGAGAAATAAATGCTTACTTCCATCGATATAAAATAGTCTACTAAAAATAGAAAAACTAATTAAAAAACTATTAAACATCTGATCTCACTCTAACTCTCTCACTCTAATTCTGTGTAGGGGAATGGGATTGTATGTATGTGTATGTAAGTGATCCCCTAAGGGTTATTATTAGGGCCCGAGCCCTAAAAGGGCGAGAGCCCTATTGTTCTTCTAAGGATTCTTATTATTATTAGGGCCCGAGCCCTAAAAGGGTGAAGGCCCTATTGTTTTTCTTAGGATTATTCTAATAATTTGTTTTTATTCTTATTCTTATTTTTTGTCAAGGTTTTGGGGGGTTTTGGGGCCCTTAATATGCTCAAAAACTCTTGAAAACTGGCACACACTTTGGAATCTATTAGGGCCGGGCAAAGACTGGTATACGGGCGTGGCAAGGGGACTCTACAGCGCCCCCTGGAATTTGGAGGGTCATGTAGCACACATACTTGCACGTACACCTATGAAACTCGGTACACATATACAACTCATCAAGTTGAACAACTTTCGCACTCTATGTCATTAGCTAATCCCAACAGGAAGTTGGTTATTCTGGGTTTTGTCAAAAACGCATGCTCTGGAATTTGATATACTAGTCCTAGGTTTTTTACCCAATTGCCACCAAACTCGGTCAACCTGATTTCAAGACATTGGGGATGAAAAATTGTGAGGGGATTTTTGATATCTCGAACGGTTTGGCCGTGGCGAGGCGTTGAAATTATGGCGAGAAATGAGAAACAGGAAATGGCTAATAACTACTGCACACATTGTCTGATTCGGATGAAACTTCAGTGGTTTGTTCATTGTATGATGCCGATCACATAGATGTGACTATTAGGAGTAAAAGTTATAGCGCCACCAATTGGCAACAGGAAGTGTGTCTCTTTTAAAAATGCTTTGATATCACATGGTTATTTTTACCCGATTTGCTTCAAACTTCATCGGAATAATGTCAAAACACGGCTGATCAGAATCTGTAAAGGGGTCGTTAATACATTAAATGCTGTTGCCATGGCAACGTGTCAAACTTTAACATTTGTTTCCTGTGTTTTTGGGCCACTTGATAAGCTTAGATTTTCATGAAACTTAGCACACACATCAGTATTAATCATAGTTAGACACTGGCAAAGGCTCATAAATGGGCGTGGAGGAGGCGCTCTATAGCGCCACCTTTTGTCAAAAGTTGGGGGGTTAGTTTGAGCTACAGACACCAAACTCGGTATGTATATTGTTCTCATCAAGCCGGACAACTTTCTAATTTACATCCATTAGCTGCGACCAACAGGAAGTCTGCTATTTTGATTTGAATGTGGATTTTTGGAAAAATATAGCTGTGAATGAATGAATACTACTACAAAAAACAATGAATTTACACCAAACTTTGTCAACATGATGCCAACATACTGAAGATGTTAAATTGTGAGCAGATTTGGGATATCTTGAACGGCTGATTTATGGTGATTTATTAAAGTAGCAGTAAAAAACTAACTATAACTTAACAGTAACTATAACTT
>NC_066872.1:19514747-19539664 GCF_022985175.1 Labeo rohita
CAAACAACACACGTTCGTAAAAAAACGTTCATTCTAAACGTCTGCATGTTTTCATATCCATTTTCCAAAAATCTAAATAAATTGAAGTGCATGCTGTGACGTTATACACAAATTCGTACACTAATGTGCCCATCACAGGACTGAGATAGGCTACTTTACTTCAGCCTATGTTTTATATAAACAAAACAAAGAGACTTTCAAGGAGAGGTGTGTGGAAGCTTTCCAAATAGTTTGAAATTCAAGGTTTTTCGCTTCATATCAATCAGATCAGAAGTAACTAGTAACTAGCTACTTGAGTAGTTTTTCCATCGGATACTTTTTTTTACTCTTACTCAAGTAACTATTGGGATTGTTACTTTTACTCTTACTTGAGTAAATATTTCCATAAGTACTTTTACTTTTACTTGAGTACAGATTTTGGGTACTCTATCCCCCCCCGCCCCCATCATCAACACTGTCACCTTTTTTCCTCTGATGAGTTTGCAAGTCTGTTATTAAAATACCTTTACCGTCACTATCTGTTTCTGCTTCTCTATAGGGCTGGACAATAAATCGATATCAATATATATCGCGATAGATTTTTTTCAATAACGGTGATACGATTTTTAAACCCATTTCCGATATTTCGATATACATTTGCATATATATATATGCACTTGGAAAAAGTGTCTGTGACCCGTTAAAATACTAACATTTGTTTTCCGGGATTAATTTTACACACTCTCAAAAAGGATGTGTTAATTAATAACACATTTTTTGTGTTATGGCTATTTTAACACATTTTGTGTAATTTTAAGCTGATCATGTGTAAGAGAGAGAAAGAGAGAGAAAGTGAGAAACAACACAGTGTGTCCAACACAACATGTGTTAACTATCATCCAATCACATTGCTGCTACGTCACTCCGCAAGCCGTTCGCGCCTCTTTCTCCATCAGTGGGTGACTTGGATGCACATATGTCAGGTATGTGGATTTATTATTTTTAATTATTAGAAACTGTCATATATATGTTTAATGTGAATTTTTTAGACGGTCAAATGTGCGTTTAGTTAGCGCCCTCCAGTCTTGCGTACGAGTATTTTTGGTAGTCACGAGAGGCGGTGTTGAACAGGGCGAAAACGGCGTCAGATAGTTAATGCTTCACACATTATTATTTCTTTACATTTTGGTAAGTTTGTTCCTCACTTTCTGTAGAGAACTTATTTTAACGAGTTTTATGTTTTTCTTCGCTTGGTTTGTTGCCAATTATATGACGTCCGATAAAACGCTGCGGCCATGGCAGGATTGTCGTTAATGAGTTTGACAAAGCGGTAACTCTTAACACTTTCACTGCTATCCGTCGCCTTTCTTTCATTAAACAACATAATGTATTTTTGTCTTGTTAAATGTCTTTAAATAATAATATGATTTATTACTGTAACGTTTAAAATTTGATTGACTTCGACATTCGCATATGTCTTTATCTCAAAAAGGATATGTTATGTTGACTATTTTCACACGTTTTGTGTCATTTTGTGTTCATAATTGACACAAAATGTGTTGTCCTTGACTAGACACACGGCTGTGTTAAGGAACAATACAGGCTGTGTTGTTTTCATGACATCCTTTAAGAGTATCGCCGATTCCGGTGGAAAATATGAGATAGTCACCATTAATTTCAGTCAATAAGAAATGAATAGTAGCTTTTGCGAATTTATTCTCGTCTTTGTAGTTATTTGTGGCAGTTTTTAGCGTTATTGTAATGAAAAAAATTTTGAGAGAGCATTATTGTAATATGATACAAATCGAGTTATACAAGTTATATATTTGACCATGTTTTAACAGATTTACATACGAGAAGCTGGTCCAAGTAGTCAACAGAAGGTTTGTATATATAACTGAGTGCTGAAATAACAGCACTCTTTTCAGTATTTGTATCACTCTGTTTGACTTTGTTTTTCCATTCCAGAGAGACTGTTAGTTTGTACACTTGTACAACTGTATGTTTGACCAGTAGATGGCGATAACACGTGATTGCAGAGTGGTGCAGAGTGGTGTGCGTTTGTAGCTTCCTAGAGTTTTATTCTTCTGAGGAAATCTCTATCTTACTATTACTTTCTGTTGTTTATAGTGATAAAATATAGCTTTTACCCCCACCAGATTTCTGTTATTATCCATCAAACTAATCCGATCGACTGAATTTTAATCTATAACCGCCAGTGTCAACGCCGCGCTGTGCGTTAGCATTCCGTTTGCGTTTTAGCCTGCCATTTGAGTTTTTCCCACTCACGTCTCTATTCACGTCTACTACCGCTTTGTTTTTGATAAAATCGCTTTTCTCGTTGATCGATTTCGTTTTATTCTACAACCGCTAGGGTGCAGCGTGTTTGTAGTGTGTTAGCCGGTTATCTTGCCATTCACTTTTACTTTTTTTCTCTACGCCTTTTTCTACACAAGTTCATCAAACAACAGTGGTGAGTTGAAATCGTTCTACAACTACGGTGAGTAATGGCTTCTTCTCCTTTCCTGGTAACCTGCATCACCTGTCATATGTATAGTTTATCAATCTCTGTCAGCAGCGAGGGATTTACATGTGATAAATGCAGGGAAATAGTTAGGCTGACAGAGAAGATTTCAGAACTAGAGACACGCATCCAAACTTTAATCGAGGATAGTAAGAATGTGAGGGCATTAGATACGGCTTTGGATGCGACTAGCTCAGGAAGTCCCGTACATTGTTCGGTTCCGGTAACTTCGCCTTTGCAGCAGGGCAACTGGGTGACTGTGAGGCGGCATAGTCGCGGGTCAAAACACCGCTCTTCCGTTCCGATCAGAACATCAAACAGGTTCTCCCCACTCAGTGACGCACCCACTGAGAAACCTGATCGAAGTGCCCTAGTTATTGGCGATTCTATTGTACGGAACGTGAAAATAGAGACACCAGCCACCATAGTCCAATGTTTACCGGGAGCCAGAGCGCCTGACATCTTGGCAAATTTAAAAGTGCTGGCTAATGCTAAACGTAAATTCAGTAAGATCGTTATTCACGTCGGCACAAATGATGTTCGACTTCGCCAGTCGGAGATCACTAAAAATAATGTTAAAGAGGTGTGTGAACTTGCAAGTACGATGTCAGACACTGTAATTTGCTCTGGCCCCCTCCCTGCGTATCGTGGTGACGAGATACATAGCAGACTGTCGTCACTAAATGGCTGGATGTCTAAGTGGTGCCCGCAGAATAACATAGGTTTCATAGACAATTGGACAAGTTTTTGGGGCAGACCTGACCTGTTGAAAAGAGATGGTCTTCATCCCTCCGGGGGTGGTGCCACTCTTCTCTCTAGTAATATGGCATATAGTCTTAGAGTTTGCACTTGACTAACTGGGACCCAGGTCAGGAAGCAGACAGACTGGCTAATCCGACCGTCTGCTAGCCGCCTCACGTCACCGAAACCAGTTAATTCTCAGCACATAGAGACCCTTACACCTAGATATCATGCTATAGAGACTGTGTCTGTTCCCGAGCTAGACAATACAAAAGACGTCCAAACCAATTTAAGAGTAACAATCTAATCAATGTTCAACAAATAAAAAATTTACATGATACAGAGAAACAAATGATAAAACTTGGCCTTTTGAATATCAGGTCCCTCTCTACAAAAGCGCTTTTTGTAAATGATATGATCATTGATCATAACCTAGATGTGCTATGTTTGACAGAAACCTGGCTAAAATCAGATGATTACATTATCTTAAACGAGTCTACCCCTAATGGTTACCATTATAAACATGAGCCACGTCTAAAAGGTAAAGGGGAGGTGTTTCTACAATTTATAGCAATATTTTTAGTGTTTCACAGAGAGCGGATTTCAAGTATAACTCGTTTGAAGTAATGGTGCTTCATATAACATTATCCAGAGAAACAAGTGTTAATGATAAATCCCCTATGACGTTTGTACTTGCTACTGTATACAGGCCACCAGGGCACCATACAGATTTTCTTAAAGAATTCGCTGATTTTATATCTGAGCTGGTGTTGGCTACAGATAAGGTCTTAATAGTAGGTGACTTTAACATCCATGTTGATCTTAAAAATGATTCACTGGCAGCTGCATTTATAGACATTCTAAATTCTATTGGAGTTAGACAACATGTGTCAGGTCCCACTCATCGTCGAAATCATACTTTAGACTTAATACTGTCACATGGAATTGATGTCAATGACGTTGAGATTCTGCAGCAAAGTGATGATATCTCTGATCATTATCTAGTCTCGTGTACTCTCCAGATGACTAAAACTGTAAATTCAACTCCTTATTACAAGTATGGTAGAACCATCACTTCTACTACAAAAGATTGCTTTTTAAGTAATCTTCCTGACTTATCTGAATTCCTCAGCATGTCCAATAGCTCAGAAAAACTTGATGATGTAACAGAAATTATTGACTCTCTCTTTTCCAGGACTCTAGATACGGTTGCTCCTCTGCGCCTAAGGAAGATTAAGGAAAATAGTCCGACCCCGTGGTATAACGAGCACACTCGCGCCCTAAAGAGAGCAGCCCGGAAAATGGAGCGCAGCTGGAGGAAAACAAATTTAGAGGTTTTTCGTATTGCTTGGCGTGAATGTACCCTATCGTACAGAAAAGCGTTAAAATCGGCAAGATCTGATTACTTTTCGACTCTATTAGAAGAAAACAAACATAACCCTAGGTATTTATTCAATACAGTGGCTAAGTTAACAAAAAATAAGGAACCAACAGGCACTGACTATGCCCATCAGCATAGCAGTAATGACTTCATGAACTACTTTACTTCTAAGATCGATACAATTAGAGACAAAATTGTCACTATGCAGCCGTCAATTACAGTGTCGCATCAGATAGTGCGCTATAGATCTCCTGGGGAACAATTCAACTCATTCTCTACTATAGGTCAGGATGAATTGTATAGACTTGTTAAAGCATCTAAACCAACAACTTGTATTAGACCCTATTCCATCTAGGCTACTAAAAGACTTGCTTCCAGATCTCATAGATCCTCTGCTAAATATTATTAATTCATCACTGTCATTAGGATATGTCCCCAAAACCTTCAAACTGGCTGCTATTAAGCCTCTAATTAAAAAACCACAACTTGACCCTAACGAATTAACTAATTACAGACCTATCTCGAATCTCCCATTTCTATCAAAGATATTAGAAAAGGTTGTATCCTCACAACTATCCTCCTTCCTACAGAAATATGATATCTGTGAGGATTTTCAGTCAGGTTTTAGACCGTACCATAGTACTGAGACTGCTCTTATTAGAGTTACAAATGATCTACTCTTGTCATCCGATCGTGGTTGTATTTCTCTGTTAGTGCTACTGGATCTTAGTGCTGCGTTTGATACTGTTGACCACAACATTCTCTTGAATAGACTTGAGAATTATGTTGGCATTAGTGGTAGTGCATTGGCATGGTTCAAATCGTATTTATCTGACCGCCATCAATTCGTGGCAGTAAATGAAGAGGTATCATATCGTTCACAAGTGCAGTATGGAGTACCGCAAGGCTCAGTACTAGGGCCATTACTCTTTACGCTTTACATGTTACCCTTGGGTGATATCATCAGGAAATATGGTGTTAGCTTTCACTGCTACGCTGATGATACCCAGCTCTATATTTCTTCGCGGCCCGGTGAAACGTACCAATTTGAAAAACTAATGGATTGTGTAGTTGAGTTAAAAAATTGGATGACAAGTAATTTCTTACTGCTAAATTCTGAAAAAACAGAGGTGTTAATTATTGGGCCTAAAACCTCAGCATGTAATAACCTACAACACTGTCTAATACTTGATGGCTGTTCTGTTAATTCTTCGTCATCAGTTAGGAACCTAGGTGTGCTATTTGATGGTAATCTTTCATTTGAAAACCACATCTCTAGTATTTGCAAAACTGCATTTTTCCATCTCAAAAATATATCTAAACTACGCCCTATGCTATCAATGTCAAATGCTGAAACATTAATCCATGCATTTATGACCTCACGGTTAGATTATTGTAATGCTTTATTGGGTGGTTGTTCTGCTCGCTTAATAAACAAACTCCAGCTGGTCCAAAATGCAGCAGCTAGAGTTCTTACTAGAACCAAAAAGTATGATCATATTAGCCCGGTTCTGTCTACACTGCACTGGCTCCCTATTAAACATCGTATAGATTTTAAAATCTTGCTAATTACTTACAAAGCCCTGAATGGTTTAGCTCCTCAGTACCTGAGCGAGCTCTTATCGCATTATAGTCCCTCACGTCCGCTGCGTTCTCAAGACTCTGGTAATTTGATAATACCGAGAATATCAAAATCAACTGCGGGCGGCAGATCATTTTCTTATCTAGCACCCAAACTCTGGAACAATCTACCCTACAATGTTCGGGACGCAGACACACTCTGTCAGTTTAAATCTAGATTAAAGACACATCTCTTTAACCTTGCTTACACTAATAACTAATTAACATATTCTTATAATTCAAATCCGTTAAAGGATTGTTAGGCTGCACTAATTAGGTCTACCGGAACCGGGAACACTTCCCATAACACCTGATGTACTCAGTGCATCGTCAGAAGAATGGCATCTACGCTAATATTAGTCTGTTTCTCTCTTATTCCGAGGTCACATCAACCACCAGATCCAGTCCGTATCCAGATCAGATGGTCACTGCAGTCCCCCGGATCCAGTCCGAACCCAGCCCACATGGTGGATCGGCACCTAGAGACGACCTCTACCGCCCTGAATGTCAGCGGAGTCCACATCAACTAGATGAGCCCCAGAGACGGATCCACAGTGAAGACCACATCACCTAGACGGCTGTCGGCACAGGACCACGGGAACTTTTGGCCAGAGGAGAACTGGCCCCCCGACTGAGCCTGGTTTCTCCCAAGGTTTTTTTTTTTTCTCCATTTGTCACCGATGGAGTTTTGGTTCCTTGCCGCTGTCGCCTCTGGCTTGCTTAGTTGGGGACACTTTCTTTAAACACAATATTGTATTTTATTTTATTGATTTTGATTAACTACCTTTACCTAAAATGTGAGTGTTTACTGTTGCCTTTGGCATTGTTGATGTACTGTTTCCTATTTAATACTGTACAGCCGCCTTGCCACAATTCTGTACTCATCACACATGATGGGTTCTTAAGAAATTAAAACAAAATTACAATTGTTATACTTCCCCTATCATACAGGAACATTTCTATGACCCAGTCTCCCACAGTGGAGTTATTGAGATGAGACTTAGAAATCTACGGAGGAAACTTCGTGATGATCAGCGTCGCTACCAGCGCAAACATAGTTGAATCAGTGCTTCCTATGGAGTGTCTATTACTTTGGATATAACTGCTGAAGGGGAGGAAGACTCCACTCAGGAGTGGACGACTGTGATCAAAAGGATGAAACCATCTCCAGAAAACCTCAATACCATCAAATTGGGCATGGAGAAAACATGCAGTAATCGCGGGTTATGGATTGCAAACACGTCCCCACAGTGCAAGAGATTTTTGAACAATATCCTCGATTTGTAGACATGCCATACTTGGTAAGGACATATTGTGTTTTGCATCTTTTTTTGTTGAAGGTATGAAAGACTTTGGCTATGAACTTGACACATGTAGCACTGTTCTCATTTCTCACTCTGTTAATGCATTCGGTCAGACTTTTCAAACTGGTTGTGTAATTGCTTTAAACCGTGACTTAAGAGAAGAGCGTCTCTTTGGTGAAGTTTTACACATAGTTCCACAATATGAAAAAGAAAGGATTTTAGTTTTTCTTAAGAGTTCTATCTCAAGTGTATTTTCACCCACACTTGTATGCATATGCTGTCCAAAGAACAAATGAATATAAAGTCATTAATTTAAGCAATGCTGCTGATGTAAAACCACTTCACATGATTTCTAACAAAGAAAACCTTTTTAAAGATATAAAATTGTTTAAAAATGTCTTTATGAAATTCAAATTACATGTGAATATTGCCTTTGTGAAAATTCAGAAGTGAAGTTTTAATAAATATGTATATATTTGAAAAAAAAAAGTTGTTTTTGTATTGCATTCATTGTAACTGGTAAAAAAAAATAGCACATCTATGACAAATTGTGTTATTAATGACATATTAATGTGTTAAATACTTTAACACACTGAATGTGTAAAGAGGAATAACACACTGGTTGAGTTAAAAGTAACACAAAATGTGTTGTCCTTAACTAGACACACGGGTGTGTTAAGATATAACACAGGTTATGTTGTTTTTAACACATCTGTTTTAAGAGAGCATGCGCAAAAAGCAGCAAACAGCAGAACATGATTCACATGGACACGTCGCATCACCTGAAGCGCTTCTGCCAATGGAGAAAAACATCATAAAGCTAGGCTATATATATAATGAATGAACAGATAAATATTTTTACTTAATAAAACAAACAAACAAAAAAAGTGCAACAAGTAGCTAGTATGCAGAGTTTTGGTTCATTTTTGTGCTGCGCGAAAGGAAGACGGCTGAAAGCGGCATCCTATTTCTCTTTATTTTACAAACAGCAAACCATTTACAGTTTCGATTATCTGTAAAGAGTCGTTTCCCCTGTTAGAAGGAAAAAATCAAGTGATTGCGCCGGCGCCGCTGGCGCACACACAATCAGCCAAACATATGGGGGGAAACAAATCACACTGCTTAATCGTTATCAACGTACTGCCGTGATATTATGCCAAACATTTATTTATGTGGGTATTGTAATGCGAGAAGTACAAAACCAGGTTTACATAATAAATAATATTTTAATATTCAAATACATCTTGAATACGGAGACATTTGGATTTGTGTCGTATGAGAGACCCGATGTTAGTTTCAGTTTCGCTTTAGCCTAAACGGTTTGGTTTTGGACTGCGGTCAAGCCAGCCGCGGTTCGGAAAAACACGGTCAAGCCAGCCGCGGTTGATTTTAGCGTGCGCTCATATTACAATAATTATGGTAGTTTCAGGAACACAGAGAGAACGCGCTTTCAGAGCGCTTTTCTTGAGAAGCCCAGCGGGATTGTGATGTGAAATGAAAAGGTGTCATGATTCGAAACTGGTGTTTTGTACATTTTGTTTTCCTTATTGTTTATAGGTGCGATGTCTTTGACACTTGTCTTTCTCTGAATAATGTTTTCTGTATATTTCTTCTTTTACAGTCATTGTAAATGTAGTTGTGTTTACAGATAAATTATATGCAAATGAAAGACAAAATAAATTATATACTCATTTTTAATCCCTCAGTTGTGTATTCATTTGTCACTGTTCTATAATTTCTGTTATTTTTGAGTGCATTCATTAGGTGTAATGTCTGCACTGAAATTAAATAGCAAAAAAAAAGTTTACAATAGGTTTAAAAGTCAGAATCAGTAATCAATAATTATCATAAAGATGACATCAAGAATAATGACATTATTACACTTCAGAGGCCTATACAGATGTCATTTCTAATAAGTTGAAAAAAATAATGGCCAATTCTCATAGGGGACGTCCCATACTATATGCACACCTCATATCAAACCATTTAACTGCAGTGTTTTGGAGATATGAGACACTGTAACTCTTTAGAGGGCTATAAAGACCCCGTTTCTAATAAGTAGAAAAAAACAATAGTCATTTCTTATACAGGACATGCCATACTATATGTACACTTCATATTAAACCATTTTACTGCAGTGTTTTGGACATACGGGACATTATTACACTTTAAAGGCCTATAAAGACCCCATTTCTAATAAGTAGAAAAAAACAATGATCACTTCTTATTCAGGACGTCCCATACTATATACACACAACATATGAAACCATTTTACTGCAGCATTTATGAGATATGGGGCATTATTAACTTCAAAGGGGTATAAAGACCCCATTTCTAATAAGTAGAAAAAAACAACCACCAGTTCTTATTCAGGACGTCCCATACTATATACACACCACATATGAAACTATTTTACTGCAGCATTTTTTAGATATGGGACATTATTACACTTTAGAGGGGTATAAAGACCCCATTTCTAATAAGTAGAAAAAAACAATGATCAGTTCTTATTCAGGACGTCCCATACTATATACACACCACATATGAAACTATTTTACTGCAGCATTTATGAGATATTTGACATTATTACACTTTAGAGGCCTATAAAGACCCCATTTCTAATAAGTAGAAAAAAACAATGATCAGTTCTTATTCAGGACGTCCCATACTATATACACACCACATATGAAACTATTTTACTGCAGCATTTATGAGATATTTGACATTATTACACTTTAGAGAGGTATAAAGACCCCATTTCTAATAAGTAGAAAAAAACAACCACCAGTTCTTATTCAGGACGTCCCCTACTATACGCACACCACATATGAAACTATTTTACTGCAGCATTTATGAGATATGGGGCATTATTACACTTTAGAGGGGTATAAAGACCCCATTTCTAATAAGTAGAAAAAAACAATTATCAGTTCTTATATGGGACGTCCCATACTATATGCACACCTCATATGAAACCATTTTACTGCAGCATTTATGAGATATTTGACATTATTACACTTTAGAGAGGTATAAAGACCCCATTTCTAATAAGTAGAAAAAAACAACCACCAGTTCTTATTCAGGACGTCCCATACTATACGCACACCTCATATGAAACTATTTTACTGCAGCATTTATGAGATATTTGACATTATTACACTTTAGAGGGGTATAAAGACCCCATTTCTAATAAGTAGAAAAAAACAATTATCAGTTCTTATATGGGACATCCCATACTATATGCACACCTCATATGAAACTATTTTACTGCAGCATTTATGAGATATTTGACATTATTACACTTTAGAGGGGTATAAAGACCCCATTTCTAATAAGTAGAAAAAAGCAATGGTCAGTTCTTATTCAGGACGTCCCATACTATATGCACACCTCATATGAAACAATTTTACTGCAGCATTATTGAGATATGGGGCATTATTACACTTTAGAGGGGTATAAAGACCCCATTTCTAATAAGTAGAAAAAAACAATGATCATTTCTTATTCAGGACGTCCCATACTATACGCACACCTCATATGAAACTATTTTACTGCAGCATTTATGAGATATTTGACATTATTACACTTTAGAGGGGTATAAAGACCCCATTTCTAATAAGTAGAAAAAAACAATTATCAGTTCTTATATGGGACGTCCCATACTATACGCACACCACATATGAAACTATTTTACTGCAGCATTTATGAGATATTTGACATTATTACACTTTAGAGGGGTATAAAGACCCCATTTCTAATAAGTAGTAAAAAACAATTATCAGTTCTTATATGGGACGTCCCATACTATATGCACACCTCATATGAAACTATTTTACTGCAGCATTTATGAGATATTTGACATTATTACACTTTAGAGGGGTATAAAGACCCCATTTCTAATAAGTAGAAAAAAGCAATGGTCAGTTCTTATTCAGGACGTCCCATACTATATGCACACCTCATATGAAACAATTTTACTGCAGCATTTATGAGATATGGGGCATTATTACACTTTAGAGGGGTATAAAGACCCCATTTCTAATAAGTAGAAAAAAACAATTATCAGTTCTTATATGGGACGTCCCATACTATATGCACACCTCATATGAAACCATTTTACTGCAGCATTAATGAGATATTTGACATTATTACATTTTAGAGGGGTATAAAGACCCCATTTCTAATAAGTAGAAAAAAACAATGATCAGTTCTTATTCAGGACGTCCCATACTATACGCACACCTCATATGAAACTATTTTACTGCAGCATTTATGAGATATTTTACATTATTAAACTTTAGAGGGGTATAAAGACCCCATTTCTAATAAGTAGAAAAAAACAATGGTCAGTTCTTATATGGGACGTCCCATACTATATACACACCTCATATGAAACTATTTTACTGCAGCATTTTTAAAATATTGGACATTATTACATTTTAAAGGGGTATAAATACCCCATTTCTAATAAGTAAAAAAAAACAATGGTAAATTCTTATAGGGGACGTCTCACACTATATCCACACCTCATATCAAACCATTTTACAGCAGTGTTTTGGAGATATAGGACATTATTACACTTCAGAGCCCTATACAGACCTAATTTCTAATAAGTTGAAAAATATAATGGCCAATTCTTATAGGGCACATCCCACACTATATGCACACATTATCTCAAACTATTTCACTGCAGCGTTTTATAGATATGTGACATTATTACCTTTAAAATGCCTATGAAAACCATATTTATAAAAAGTTTCCCTGGTCTTTGTCTACACATACTAGTATTCTTTATAATTAATTTTAAATGTAAGCCCTTAGAAACAAAAGAGGAAAGTTGATGGCTGAATTTCCCCCAATGTATAACACTTTATTTTAGGGGCTAACAGTTTAACACAGTAGTTTTTATAAATGACTGCTCAAGTCTGTAAAAGTAAACTTGTCCAGTAGAGGGCAACAATGTTTTTAAGTCTTATTTCAGTTTCCTCATTTTAAGCAGGTAAATAACTAAGCGTTCCAAAAAAAAAAAAGAAGCATAGTGATTTATAAAACATTGAAAATAACTTGGTTTAATATAATAATTATTTGCACATACATACTATAAGAAACAGCGATTACATTATTGTAATGACCGTCCACATTTATCGCACTGACGCAGCGTACACATCTTGCTGCGTCCTGATTGGCCGAATCCCTGTTATTACGACATTTGAGTTTAATTTATATTTTTATCATTATTACAAGAAGATAAAAAAATTGCATGCTTAAAAAAATAAGTTAATGTATTCAATTTAACTTATACAAACATAATACCTGTACATGTTCGTAGTATAACGATATTTACAAATTGGCTATAATGTATATTTTTTGAGCCACGCCCTTCAACCTTCAGAAATACTGTCATGCCTCGACGAAGACTTCGATAAGTAGAGTTTCTCTGAAATATTGCAGATATTTTTTAGTAAAGCCTTTAAATAAGTTTGTTCAAAATAAAATATGTGTTGTAATAGTATTAATTTGCTGTTCATTACTAGTATTGTAAATATTTCATTGCCCTCCAGAACATACTTCTTTTCCACCTTTGGAAAGGTAAGATGACATTAATGATGACATCATATTACTTTTATGAAGTAATTTTTTTTTTGTTTGTTTCAGTTATATCAGTCTATTAATAAGTTTGTCATATTTACATTTTCCACACACAGGGCCGTAACATTCAGATCACGCTGCATGACATAAAGCATGCTCTACAAGGCCACGCTAAAGATGAAAGTGCTTATCTCCCTACTGGCACCTGGGGAACACTTTGCCAGTCTTTGCAAATTCCAAATTCTTTTTGCAACAGAGTAAGGTTGAAGAACATTGCACAGGCCCACCTACAGGTAATATTTCAACGAGAGAACAGGGATGAGGATATGTGTATTAAGTGTCTTTTCAAGTTTATACTTACGGTGGGTCAACGTGTCAGGTAATATAGAGATGCATAGACATTAAATCAAGTAATGGAGCAGTAAAAACATAGTAATTATTGTCTGGGGCATATGTTGTTACTAACTTTGGTGTTGCATTCAGTTAGCGTCTTTGTTAATAATACTTGAATTTGGTTTGTCTGGGGTTGAGCATCTTACAATTCACAATTGTATTTCCAAGGAGCCTCCTCTTGGCAATCCAGAGGATAGAGATGTTGGGGAAGCTGAGTCTCATTCTGCCAGGGTAATATCTTTGCTAAGCACAAAGATATTTGGGATACAGATGGCATACATTTTTCCTCAGAACCACTTTAACTTGTATGTTTCTCTATATGTTCAAGTGGTCTCCTGCACACAGCCCTTCAAGTCCACATGACACCGACATAGAATCTGAGGGCAAGGATGTTGCTGGAGTTGAATCTCCTTCTGCCAGGGTGAGATCTTTGCTAAACACAGAGTACCAGTGACAGAGATAATATAGCACTCTACCAGTACAGTTCTCAAAAGAAGCTTCGATGGTATCCTGTTTTCCTCAGAACCACTTTAACTTGTGTGTTTCTCTATATGTTCAAGTGGTCTCCTGCACACAGCCCTTCAAGTCCACATGAAACCGACATAGAGTCTGAGGGCAAGGATGTTGCTGGAGTTGAATCTTCTTCTGCCAGGGTGAGATCTTTGCTAAGCACGAAGATATTTGGGATACAGATGGTATCCTGTTTTCCTCAGAACCACTTTAACTTGTGTGTTTCTCTGTATGTTCAAGTGGTCTCCTGCACACAGCCCTTCAAGTCCACATGAAACCGACATAGAGTCTGAGGGCAAGGATGTTGCTGGAGCTGAAGCTCCTTTTGCCAGGGTGAGATTTTTTTGCAAATTGACTCAACAAATTTGATATGCAGTTATCTTTTATCTAATGCCTGTTTTAAAGTAATTTACAACAATGATTCAATTTGTGTAAATAGACAGTATATCCATTACACTTACTAGAAGTCTACAATGGGCAGTCAGAACTGTGTAACATGTGGTCACATCATAATTAAATGCTTTGATTTTATCATGTCAATATCAAGTGCATTTCAAGAGTCTCATTTTTTAAATGTCCGTAATGTCACTTTTTTATATAGCACACTGAAACACAGGACTCTAACAATTCATCAGCACCTTCTTCTGAGGACAGTGGTTCAGCTGACAACCTGTTTTTTAAATATACCTTGCCGACAGGCCCATGTTTTTTTTTTATTGATAGAAAGGATTGGACAGACCTACGGAAACGACAGGTTGGACACCAGTTCAAAGACCTACAATGGACAAATATAATAGCAAAAGGAATACGTTCTGTCCACCCATACTGCAGCATAGCATTCAAAAGGCATACAGTCAAAACGAAAGTGTCAAAAAGAAGAGGGCCTATATTCCATTGCCTGGCCTACTGCAGATTTGCAGATTGCCCTGTTTGTATTGAGGTGACTGTACATGACGAAAGTACTCTGAAAGCCTGGGTGACATTTCAGGGAGTGGAGGTTTGCCACAGTATGGATGAATTACAAACAAGACCCATATGGGCTGATGAGAGGGACATTATTGGCAAGCAGTTAGAAACAATCCTTCCAAGAGCCTTACATTTACAGTCTCTGGAAAAAATTGAACCTAGTGTCTTCGAATCAGGATGTCGAGACCAAGCACCCACACCTGAAGTCCTCAAAAATATAGCTTTCAAAACACGGAAAAAAATTCAGAAGACATGACAATGAACTGTTAAGTCTTCAGAAAATGGTTGAAGAAAAAACAAATGAAGATAATGATGTATTACAGAAGGTGCTCTTACATCCCAAAGGAGTAATGCTATGGTCAAAAGCCACAATCCGGCTTTTCCATCTGAGATGCAGAGATGATATTGTGTATACTGAAGCCACAGTAAATATTATACAGAAAGTAAAAAGAAAATCAGCGCCCATATATGGGTACGAGTTGGTGGTGAGACATCCTGTTAAAGGCTGCTCTCCTATCCCTGTAGCAATTTATGTCACTTGCCACCACACCACTGCATCTGTACTATTTTTTCTGAAATCGTTTCAAACTGATTATTACAAGTTGTTTGGGAAAACATCAGTGATGATAATGTGTCCCTTGTGCTGATGCAGTCTATTGCATACACTTTCTGTAAACTTCCTTTGGAAAGCTTGATCTGCATGTACTATGACATCGTCACTGGACAGTTGAAAGATGTCAGGAATGTGCCAATTCTTCATCGCTGCCTAAGCCACATTATGAAAAATAAGAAAGTGTTCTGCAAGAAACAGTAAGTTTGTATTTGTAATGTTTTACATAGTTAGGACAGTAACATCATGGATTCACATTAAACTAGGCATGTAAAGTGTAATTTTCATTGTTTGTAGTGAAATTATGGAAATTAACATAAATTAACAGGAATCAAATAACAGTACCAAACCTAGGTACTAGCAAATATTTCCAAATTATTCAAGGTGGTTCCCTACTTGTTTGTGTCAGCCGATGAAGTATTTATGAGTATGAAAATATGGGTATAATTAGTTCTGGCACTTTATGTAGTTGTGCTTTAACATTACTGTTCACTTCAGAAATCACAAAAAACTGTAAAACAATGTTAAGATGTAAGCATATTACTGTACCTTCATTAACTTTTCAGAATTTCTGACATTACTATATGTTTAACTTACATTTGTCCTTTGTTTGTCAGTTCCCCAAAACACTACAGACTGTCCATGCATCTTTTTGGACTCCTGACAAGTGCTGCCACACTGATGGAGATGGATGACATCATTATTAGCATGACAGTCGTGTTCTCCAGCTCCCATAGTGGTGACAATGTTCAAAAGCACTTCCAAAATCTTCAGAACAGGATGGAGAGAATGGGCATGTATGAAGGAAGTTACTGTGGTGACAATGACTTTCAGGTTTGTGACACAGCCTAATATTCTGGTTGCCTTTCAAGTCAGTTATTTTAATGCGGTTATGGCATACTGAAATAGGGATAATGGCATAATGCTAGTATGTTGCTAGTAGTTTTTTCCCCTTAAATACAGAATAAAATTATTATTAATTTGCAGGTTAAAGTGGGACCAACACCATTTCACACTCATTTTGAAGAAATAATGGCAAATGCACCTGTATGTGAAAATGGGGAGCCAAATGAGTATCATTCACCTACATTCATGCCTAGCCTGTTAAAATATTTCCTACCTCAGGCACCTCTCTGGTCTGGTCTTATGCTGGGTAAGTGGACTTTAGTTGTATGAGGTTGTGTGAGTGTCAGAATGTCACATATGTGAATTGTAAGTAGCTGTATGCAAATGAAATACATTCCCCAGTTTGAAAATGCTTAACAGTGTGAAAAGTTTGAATTATTATGTTGTATACTCTGTGTAAATTATTCATATTATCATTTAATGGTGTAAATGGGTTACTTCCAAATTGTCTAGGTGATCTTGGCCGCCATGGAAAAGGACCAGCCTACAAATATCTGTCCAACAACTTTATGCGCTGCAGAGACTTATCTACACAGGTACATGTTTAAGAATGTTGTACAATAAATTGTCTTCTGAGATACATAGTACATGTGCTGCTGAAAATATTAATATATATTTTCATAAGCATTTTTTAAATAATCTAGAACTACACAGAGGACAACAAAACACAGGGTGTGATGGAGAAAAGTCAGTGGGATCTGAAGAAAATATGATTCCAGAGACGCCGTCTTACAAGACTTGATGACTTTGTTCACATTTATCAGCACACCCATAACGCTCTATTAATGGAGTTCTCTGACTCAGTACGCAAGAAAAAGGTGATTTTCTCCAAATGTTTACCTTCAGTATAAATAATGTTATATACAGATTTATCAGGTCATCTTTCCAATGACTCTGATTTTTAAAGACACACAGGGTACATGTTGAGCGCTGGAAACAAAGAAAGCCTCGCAGGAAAGGAATCTATGTGTCACCACTTAAAAAGGGTTTCCCATTCAAGACAGCCAAAAAGGTACTGTATTAACATACAACTTATTGTAATCAGAGTTGGACAGTAGTGAAATAGTTTTAAATGTAAAAATTATCTGTACTTTACCAGTGTTTTTCTTTGGAAAACATTTACTTCACTACATTCCAAAGCATAATGTTGTAGTTTTTGCTGCACTACATTTCAAATACAGGTATGTGCCAAAAAATTACAATATCAAGGGAAAGTCCATTTATTTCAATAATTTGTTTCGAAAAGTGAAACTTGTATGTTATATTAGTTCACTACACACAAAGTGAAATATTTCAAGCCTTTTTTTTTGTAACGGGGGACTCGACAACAGCGTTGTAAGATCCAAGTGCGAGCTTTTATTATACAGATTGTAGTCAAGACAGGCAGGGTCGAACACCAGCAAACAGTATATCCAAGGCAAGACAAAAGCGTAATCCAAAAGACAGGAAAGGGTCAAAATCCAAGTGAGCAAACAGGGAAAATGCTAAGTAGAGTCCACAACAGCAAAACAATACTTTGCAAGGTCCTGTTTGGCATGGCCTTCTTTATATGGCTGCCAAACAGGAAGTAACCAAAGAAGCAGCAGAGGGAGTGGTAACAGTCAGTGTAGGGTAAGGGCTCCCCTCTGCTGGCCTGGCATTACAATTTGTTTCAATTTTGATGATTATAGATTAAAGACAAAAACAAATCCAGTATTTCACAAAATTAGAATATTTCATGTGCCCAATAAAAAAAGGATCTTAAACACATGCTGGCCTTCTGAAAAGTGTGTTAATGTACTGTATTATGTCCTCAGTACTTTGTTGGGCCTCCTTTTGCACTAATTACAGCATCAAGGTGGCGTGGCATGGAGGCGATCAGCCTTTGACACAGTTGAGGTGTTATGGTAGCCCAAGTTGCTTTGATATTGGCCTTCAGCTCATCTGCATTTCTGGGTCTCTGTTCCCTCATCTTCCTTTTGATAATACCCCACAGATTTTCATTGAGGTTTAAGTTAGGCGAGTTTGCCGGCCAATCAAGTACAGTTATTCCATGGCTATTAAACCAGGTACTGGTAGTTTTGGCTTTGTATGCAGGTGCCAAATCCTGCTGTAAAATAAAATCATCATCTCCAAAAAGCTTGTCGGCAACAGGAAGCATGAAGTGCTCTAAAATGTCCTGGTAGACAGCTGTGTTTAATTAATAAAAGACAATGGACCCACACCAGCAGATGACATGGCTCCCCAAACCATCACTGACTGTGGAAACTTTACACTGGACTTTAAGCAGCTTGACTTTTGTGCCTCTCTGGTCTTCCTCCAGACTCTGGGACCATGATTTCCAAATGAAATGCAAAATTTGCTTTCATCTGAAAACAGGACTTGGGACCACTGGGCAAGAGACCAGTACTTTTTCTCCTTAGCCCAGCACAGATGCTTCTAATGTTGTTTTTGGTTCAGGAGTGGCTTGACACATAATGAAGCTTTTCAGAGATGATGATTTTATTTTCCAGCAGGATTTGGCACCTGCCCACAAAGCCAAACCTACCACTACCTGGTTTAATAGCCATGGAATAACTGTACTTGATTGGCCGGCAAACTCGCCTGACTTAAACCCCATTGAAAATCTATGGGGTATTGTCAAAAGGAAGATGAGAGAACAGAGACCCCGAAATGCAAACGAGCTGAAGGCCAATAACAAAGCAACTTGGGCTACCATAACACCTCAACTGTGTCAAAGGCTGATCGCCTCCATGCCACGCCGCCTTGATGCTGTAGTTAGTGCAAAAGGAGGCCCAACAAAGTACTGAGGACATAATACAGTCCATTAACACACTTTTCAGTAGGCCAACATGTGTTTAAGATCCTTTTTTTATTGGTCCCATTAAATATTCTAATTTTGTGAAATACTGGATTTGTTTTTTTTTTCAAAATTGAAACAAAGGCTTGAAATATTTCACTTTGTGTGTAGTCAACTACTATAACATACAAGTTTCACTATTTGAAACAAATTATTAAAATAAATGAACTGTCCCTCAATATTCTAGTTTTTTGGCACATACCTGTGTAATGTTATAGAACATTAAAAATGTAGTACCGTCAGTGCCTATAGCCTAGTGGCTAGTGCACTGACATATAGCGCAACTGTTCGTCTGGCTGACCTGGGTTGGAATCCCAACACAAGGACCTTTGCTGAGCCCATTCCACCCAACATCTTCCTGTCAGTATATATATATATATATATATATATATATATTACATATTACATATATATCTATATATTATATATATATATATTACATATTACATATATATATATATATATATATTCAAAAACTTACTTGTGTACAAAAAGCACTATATATATATATATAGTGCTTTCTTGTACACAAGTAAGTTTTTGAATTACTTTTACTTGAGTAAAAGTAAGAAAGTACTAGATTTCTAAGGTAATTAAGTATTAAATGGTATTTAATATGAAAAGTAGTGCAGTAAAAAGTACAATATTATGCTTTGGAATGTTGTGAAGTAAAGTTGTCTAAAGTACTTGAAAAGTACTTTTAAAGCAGAGTAAAAAATACTTCACTACTGCCCGCCTCTGAGTGTAACACTTAATTGTCTGTTTTTGGATATAATCAATAACATGGCTATCATACTTTTAATGATCAAAAAAATAAACTCGGGAGGTGGTTCAAATGTACAGGTAAACCAATAAAATAAAATGTATGTTATTTGTGTTCTTAATACAATTAATTTTTACATTTTAACTAAATGTATAACATTGTAATCTGCACATTTTATTCTATAAAATATAAATTGTTTAGGCAGCAGTGGAAGAATGCCCGACAACACTGGAAGGACCAAAGACAGCTGCTGACACCAAGTCGGAAAAGGTATGATTTGAAAATGTTGGCCGTTTACCTGTACTATTGACAGACAAAGCAGTAAAAATTTTCCAGCACATCCAGTGAGATATTTGTTACTGATTCAGGCTGCAGTGAAAGGACGACAGAATACAAAGAAAGGAACAAAGACAGCCGCTGACAATAAGTCGGAAAAGGTATGATTTCAACCATTTGCCTTTTAACTATACTATATTTGTTACTGAATGTAATGTGAATTATTCAGGCTGCAGTAAAAGGACAACAGACAACAAAGGAAGGAACAAAAACAGCTGCTGACACCAAGTCGGAAAAGGTCAGATTTCAACCCGCTTGCCTTTTAACTCTACTACAGATAGTCAAGGCAGTAAAATATTTTGAGCACATCCAGTGAGGTATTTGTTACTGATTGTGATGTGAATTATTTAGGCTGCAGTGAAAGGACAACAAAACACAAAGAAAGGACCAAAGACAGCTGCTGACACCAAGTCAAAAAAGGTATGATTTTAACACGTTTGACTTTTAACTATACTGTAGAAAGTCAAGGCAGCAAGATTTTTCCAGCACATCCAGTGAGAAATTTGTTACTGTTTGTGAACTGAATTGTTTATGTATAATGTTATAAATGTATAAAAATTTCAAAGTTATAAAACTTAGTATAAATCAGGGTGCCCAAGCTCGGTCCTGGAGGGCCAGTGTCCTCCAGAGTTTAGCTATAACCCTAAACAGATACACCTGAACCAGCTAATCAAGCTCTTAGAAGACATACTAAAAACTTCCCGGCACGTGTGTTGACGCAAGTTGGAGCTAAACTGTGCAGGACACCAACCCCCCAGGACAGAGTTTGGGCATCCCTGATATACATCAACAACTAAAATGTTGTTGCACATTGACTTTAAACAATTATTGAACATCAAAAAATAAACCGATGGCCTGTTTTTACAAAGCTGGTTTTAATTGCTACCAAGATAACTTAGAGATTAGTTTGAGCAGACCCGGGGGTCTGGGGAGGAAGGGGGGCAGGATTTATTGTAGGTTACAGATAGAAAACCCAAACTTGATTAGGTGTGTGAAAAAACATACAGTCATGTGAAAAAGTTAGGACACTCTATTGAATTCCATGGTTTTCTGTATCAGGACATCATAAAGAAATGGTCTTTAGTTGGTCCTGCAATTTGGAAAATAAAACCTCAGATGAACAACAACCCGTGTTGCAATTGCCGTGTCATTATTTGTTGAACAAAAATAAAGCCAAATTGGAAAAGCCATGACAAAGTTAGGACACCCTTACTGTTAACATTGGAATGAAGAGGGTAAATAACAGTCAAGCACTGCTAATCAAATGCCTTTAATTAACTGATCATCAGCAAATCTGAGCGCCTCTATAACAGCATAAGCGTTGGCAGTTTGCTGGTCTGGAGCCTTCAGGTGTGTGTTAACACAATGCCAAGAAGGTAAGACATCAGCAGTCATCTTAGAGAAGCAATTGTTGCTGCCATCAATCTTAGAAGAGTAATATGGCCATTTCCAAACAATTTGAAGGTTATTCACAAGTGGAAGACATTTAAAACAGACACCTCTCCCAGGAGTGGACGTCCCAGAAAATTCAGCCCAAGATCAGACCGTGTAAAGCTCAGAGAAATGGCAGACAACTCAAGAACTACACCTGAGACTGTACAGGCCTCAGTTAACATGTTAAAGGATAAAGTTCATGACAATACCATTAGAAAAATATGGGACAAAAATGGCACGTTCAGAAAGCTTGGCAAAAGAAACCCTCTTCTGTCTAACCAAAAAAATTGGCAGCACAGTTTAGGTCTGCAAAGGTGCATTTGAACAAAACAAGTCTTCTAGAATAATGTCCTTTGAACAGACGAGACTGAAGTGGAGATGTTTGGCCATAATACACAGCCCCAAGTTTGGGAAACCTAAAAAGCATATCAGCACAAACACCTCATACCAAAAGACCTGGGCACCTCACAGTCATTGAGTCAGCCATGAACTCCTCTGTATATTAAAATATTCTCAAATATCAGGGGCTAATATGAGGGCATTTGTCCGACATCTAAAGTTGGGTGAAAATTGTGTCACACAACAGGACAATGAACCCAAGCACACAAGCACAACAGAATGGCTGAAAAGAATGAAGGTGTTCAATAACCCAGTCAAAGTCAAGATCTCATCCTGACTCAAATGCTGTGGTGAGAGCTGTGCATAAACAAATGCCCACAAACCTGAATAAACTGGACCAACCTGTAAAAAAGAAGAGTGGTCCAAAATTCCTCCAGAGCAATGTGAGAGACTGATAAAGTCACAAAGAAAATGAGTGCTTCAAGTTATTGCTGCTAAAAGTGGATCTACAGGCAATTGACTCACAGGGTGTCCTAACTTTGTCACACATTGCCTTTTCATCTTAGCTGTATTTTTCTTAAATAAATAAAATAATGGCACTGTGTGATATTGTCACGCCGTGTGGGGAATGAGAAGCCAGAGGAAAATGAGAGTGATTAAAGAAGGTTACAGTAAAAGAACTTTAGAAACACAGATTCTGTATTTTGAAAAATACATATTTATTATATGTATATAATATGAATTATAATCATTTATAATTCATATAATATATTGATATGTTTTATTTATGAACTGAAAGTTACTATTAAACCAAATTAATAGAAATAAATACATATAAAGGAACCATTTAATATATAAAGCTTTTAAAATCACTAAGCTTACTGGAGACACAAAACTGAACTGGCTTGAGGTGAATTACAGCACAATATTGTTTTTTAGAGTTGCTTTAAAGGTAAATTTGAATTTAAGTTGATAAAGTGTGCATCACTGACTTTTTATTGTTGTGAAGCTCTACTAAATGCTATATAAATAAGGTGATGACTTTAATAAAGTTATTGTTTTTCCTCAGGGTGCTGTAAAGAAAACAGACACTTTACCTACTAAACATGGGATTAAAACAAGATACATGAACTATGGACCATGCTGGCAAGGAAAAGACCCCTCCAAAAAAATTAAATGTGCAAGGCTGCAGAGACCACCGATGGTTCCAAAAGGCAGCAAAAGTGGTGCAATTCTGCATCCACAGTACTGGCTTAGTAGTGAAGACATTGATTTTGCATCGTACTTGCTTGCAACTGAGTGCCCACACATGGACGGATTTCAGTCAACACTGTTATTCAGTGCCTTACACAATGGAGGGATTGTGGGTACTCCGAGTGGCAAATTCATACAAATTGTACATACTGGAGGTAACCACTGGCTGACTGTAAGCAACCTGTTTTGTGAGAGCAATCAGATTTGTGTATATGACAGTCTCTGTACAGTTCTGGATGAAAAAGACAAACAAGTTTTGTCATGGTTGATCAGGCCAGTGGATGACAAATTCATGATCATTTATCCTGCTGTCCAACAGCAGTCCAACTCCAGCAACTGTGGTTTGTTTGCAGTTGCATTTGCGTTTGTATTGAGTCGCAACCTCAAGCCTGAAAACTGCCAGTTCCGTGAAGGCCGATTGAGGACTGAACTTCTAACATCTTTCAGGTGTGGCAGAGTACGTTTCAAACTTGAGCCACGACATAGCATTGGAGCACTGAGAGAAACAACTGTGGATGTGCACTGTGTATGCAGGACAGCACACTGCAGGGAACTGATGGTGGAATGCTCATTGTGCAAGAGATGGTATCATCCCAACTGTGTGCAGATACCACAAAATGCCATTACTAAGGATGATGAGTGGTACTGCCCCAAATGTAATGACAAAATATAAACCATACATTGTATGTTTGGTTTGTAGTGAGTAGTGAAGTGGCAATATAGAATGCTACATTACTCAGGACTGGACCGATTAAGCAAAGTTGTGAAGTTGCTAAATATTCCAGTAACATTATTTTCCTAGCCAGTATTTATTTATTTTATTTTATTTATGTTATATAAATTTTTGGGCCATGTTTCAAGGCCATGTGGCTTTAGTATTTAAAGTATTGTTGTGTTTTTGTGCGTTCTAATAATTACTGTTTATTGTTAATAAAACACATGCTCTTACTGCATTACTTACAATAAATGTGAAATTTATTTTTCATGAACCTGATGAATGTGGATTTTCTTTAATATTATTTATCTTTTTAAAAAACTCTTTAAGTTATTCCCTATGCTAAGAAAGGCACAATAATCTAAAGATTCTGTGTTAAAATCCTATATTCATCCTGTAATAAAATCAAATATTTATCATTGTCATGGATGGTTAAAGGCCAAATGAATAGAAACATGGATGTAATCACATACAGTATATATTTAATACTTGACAACAAACCAAAACAATTATGAACAATGGAAGAACACACAAGGACAAAAATTAAAGGAAAGTAAAGTAATGTCCTATATTTAAGAATAGTTTCTGTATTCAGAAGTTTTTAAATGAATAATACATGTAGTGTGCATGTCCTCTAGAAAAATTAAGCGTTCATTTTGTCTGTTCCATAAATGGAATCTATAGGTGTTACAAGTGGAATAACATTGCATATCT
>NC_066872.1:19540164-19595671 GCF_022985175.1 Labeo rohita
GACATCTAAACTAAATACTACAGCAGACATTAAATAGTACACCAATAGTACACATACTGCTATTAGTACTGCTATTAGCAATTCATGACAGAAAAACAATCTTGGTCAGTGCATGCAAATCCAACAGTAGCATTCATAAATAAGCTGAAAAAAAAAAAAACAACAAACAACAACAAAAAAACATAAATGCCTAGAATGACAATGAATAAATAACTTATGCACACAAATGCTTGCTCCAGACAGAACTTGCTGTCATTTCTTCTTTGAATCAGTTGTGTCAGCTTTAAATGAAGTGCTTCATTTCTATTTTAGATCATATCTTCCTGTTCTTCATATGTATTGCTGCAGTTGCCATGTCAGATACCAGATAACGGAAGGAGTAGATCAACAGAATGTTTTTTTTTTTTTGTTTTTCTGTGTGTTTTCTACGTATATATATATATATATATATATATACATATATAGTAACATTTTATATGCTATAGCCAGGTCATTAATAAATTGACCCTTTGCAAAAACCCACCCTTTGCTGTTGCTATGTCTGACAAATAATACCGCTCACACTACACATCATGTTCTCATGCAATGAAAAATACATCACGGAACAAAGAGGGAACTGAATATGCGGGAGCATGCTGATAGACAAGATAGAGAAGGTTACTTCTGGTATGAAACAAGGTCTCAGCTTTTAAATGTTGTCATTTTTTTTAAGAAATTCAATCAATAAATGCCATTTTGTGGCTCTTGTGTCCTGACAGATCACTGTATTGCCTTATTATCCAATATGTTATCCAAGATGTTCATGTCTTTCTTCAGTCGTAAAGAAATTATTTTTTTTGAAGAAAACATTTCAGGATTTTTCTCCATATAATGGACTGATATGGTGCCCCAAGTTTGAATTTCCAAAATGCAGTTTAAATGTGGCTTTAAACGATCCCAAATGCTGTTATAAACGATATCAGCTGAGGAAGAAGGGTCTTATCTAGCGAAATGATCGGTTATTTTCATTAAAAAATACAAAAAAATACATTAAATACTTTTTAATCTCAAACACTCGTCTTGTCTTGCTCTTCCTGAACTCTGTGTATTCTGGCTCAAGACAGTTATCGAAAAACTGATCGTATTTTCTCCCTCGACTTCAAAAATAATTTTAAAATCATGCTACATCGCTGCAGAAGTACCGACCCAATCTTTGCAAAGTGAACATGCAAAGAAGATCAAACACCCTTAGAAGGTAAAACAGTGAAATAGGATGACGATTTTGAAGTTGAAGGAGAACATGAAATGGGAGGGTTTTTTACATACCCTAACTGTCATGACTAGGGGTGTAACGATACATGTATTTGTACTGAACCGTCACGGTACGGACATCTCGGTTCGGTGCATGAGGCCTTACAATGAATACAGGCAATTCACCCTCAAACCAGAAGGGGGCACCAGCAATAACACAACGCTGTTTGTTCCACCAGCAGAAGAACTTAAAAAAAAAAACACTAGACAGTGATCATGTGCTGATTCTGATCGTGTCTCTCACTGACAAAGGAGTATAACGTTACTTTAAAGGCTTGCGCACTCAACTGTTTGCGAAATGAAGCTTTGTTCTTGTGTATCCTCTCTCATTCGGCACAAATCCAAATATTCCATAATATTTCCATATTTGTGATGTATCCAAATGCTAAACTGTTATTTAGTATGTAAATCATAGGCTTTGTATTTCAGTCGTGTTCCAACGCTGAAACAATGAGGCGGGTGCTTTTGGTGCATTGCATTTTATTTTGATAAAGTACCAACTGCGCTGTCAAGTTAGCATTGCTGGAAGCCTGGAACGGATATGTTTTGTGTGTGTGTGTGTGTGTGCCGGTGCGATTACTTAAACTGTTTCCTTATACCAGCAAAATCAACTTAAAACACTGTCATTTATTATCTTATTAATAATGCATCACTGTAAAAGGTCTTTTGTAAATTAAAGAGAACAAATAGGATGTCGCTTTCTTCTGCCATTTGAGTTTCCTTTCTGTCACAAAAATGAATTGAAACTCAGTATATATAGGCTAGGTGTCGCACTGTTTTATTTTTCTATTGTTTATCTGTTAACTAAATCAAATATATTTCAAGTATTTATTCCTTGTATGTATATATTTACTGCAGAGCAAGCGTAGTAGATACACAGACGAAACTTACTATAAACGTGTGAAATGTGACTTCATACCTCTGTAAATAAATACAATTTAAATTCACGTCTCACACATTTTAATGCCCTTTGAATGGAACATAGGACTACACACTCGTTTCGAACTGGAATCATGGTGGAATATCTGGTGATGTCCACTTCGCAGGGCACTTACGGTCAAATACAACAAACAGCGTCCGTGATAAGAGTACAAGCGGCACATGAACTGATCGTCTGTTAAAGATCGTTTGATCTGGAATGCATCCACTGTGTACAAACATCTGACAGATGCAGATCCCTAGGGGCGCCAAAATGCTTTTTTTTTGTTTGTTTTTTTTTGTTTTGTTTTGTTTTTTTAAACCAATACTACTTCAATACTATTGAGAAGAAGAAGAAAAAAAAGATTGTCCAACAAAACATTACTATTTTATTGCTCTCCTGATTCACCCTGGTTACGAGCAAAAAAAAAATTGGCTAATTTATTAATGTTACATTCACCTCAATGTTTCTCAGATAAATTCATGGTGATATTGTTAGAAATGGCTATAGTTTAGTAAACCATTGCTGCCATCTGGAAATTAAAAACTTTAAATGTATTTTTAAGTTTAAAAAGTAAGTAAACCAGTGTTCAGACAAAACTGTATTAGATTTGTGCAGGAGTACCAGATGTAATTATTCTTGCTGTTTGTGTTTAATTTATAATGTGACATAGGCAGCAAACATATGCCTTATTTAACTGGAAACTATTTAAAATAAGGTTAATTTTCCTTAACTAACATTAACAAAAACAATAAATACTGTTACAAATGTATTTTTTATTGTTAGTTCAAGTTAGTTAATACATTCACTAATATTAACAAATTATTATTATTGTAAGTATTAGCATTTCACTATCATTTTTTTTTATTTATTTATTTATTTTTTTTGTAACAAATAGTCACACATACTCCTCTATTTCTCTCTTCAGATGCACTTTTGAAATATCTAGCAATGCAGTTTCTGTGTGAATGTTTGAACACAATGATTATTGGTGGAATGGTCTGTGAGGCACCAGGTAAAATCTTGCCTAGGGCAGCAAATTGCCCAGGGCCGGCCCTGCATCTCTGTGATGTTTGTGTGCTATCAGAGATGAATGTACATCAGAATGTATTTTATTCCAACTGCGGAAAGACGTTGATACACCCAGTTTATCAAGTTTAAGTCCACCAAAGTTAATCTATACTCTACTGTGTGCTTTATTTTTATACAAAATGGCATTCAGTGTTATAAATGGTCAGATGGCTTGTCATTAAATTGCAGTCAGAGTGTGTACTTACAACATCTACCAGCAGGTGCAAATGGGACAAGAAGATTTTAACTGATGTTCTTTTTTTCTTTTTTCCCCTCAGCTCAAGGTTATTCCTCTTCTACAACTGGGTTAAATATTGTTAAGACAAGTCTCTCCCACGGTGTGTGAAGAATGTGTTCCGCTTTAAAACATGGACTCTTCCAGTCACCCCCGTCATCCAGCGCGAAATGGACTCTTCCTGAAGGGATACAGCTCATACCAGAAACTAACAATTAAATGAATGGTTCTACTTATTAGATTTATTTATTTATTTATTTATTTATTATTTTGACGTTTACACCTACCCCAACCCCAAACTTAACCTTTACTATAATACAAAAAGAGTATTATTGTTGTACAGTGTGACAAAAATAACGTTAGTTTGATGTGAATGCCCATAGCCAGAGCTGTATCCCTTCTGTCCTTAACCGAGTTCTCGAAGTGACTGAGAAGAGAGCAGGTGGATGATGATGGGAAAAAGATCGGTTAAATATTGTAGATAGGTTGTAGTTTAAAGTAAAGCGTAATAATCCAAATCGGAGGAGTTTTCAGCGATTGTGCGTGTGCGTGCATCACACCGTAAGTAACCATATAATTATTGAGCATTCTCAGTGATTGTATAGATAAACGCTATACCGCCTGTATAAACGTTTACATTTCAGTATTGTTTACATGATTGTACTCCGCTCTTATGATACCACTGCAAATTAGTATTATTTATGTCATTTACGCTGAGTTTATGTATATTTAGTCTCTTTAAACAAGGATGCACGGCCGCGTCTCAGGTAGCGCGCATGCGCTCTAGTTGTTTACATCTTCAGTGGCAGCCAGTGCACAGCAGGGATGTTCACGTGAAGAGTTCATGCAGAGTTTAACACACACACATACTTTGTATTCGTTTGTACTGGACATTCATTTATACTCATTAGTTCAAGATATTGATTGTGATATTGTTTGTATTTATCTTCTTTGAACAGTCATTTAAAATAAGTTTTATTAACGTTGGATTGTGTTTTGTATATATTTATATCCATACTTAAGTTTGTATTTTATATTTTCAGAACCACACATCTATGCACATTGAATAAAATCAATTTGGATTATCTGAGTCAGACATCATTGTTCTGACCGGACAAAATGTAGCCTTTACCGCGATCTGGACTAGCAATAGAGTGCAAATTCAAAGATTTTTCAGTGTGTGTCAGTGAAAGATTAGCTACTAATGTTTAAATAGTAATGTTATTGTTCTGCTTGCAGCTGGAAATCTAATGCATTGTAATTCCACAAGACTGATATCACGTTACTCATTTCCCCCGTATATGTTTACCTTGTTTTATTTCTAAAATAAACTACCATTTAAACTCAACAGTGGTTTTCATTTTTTTTAGAGTATTAAAATCAAGACTGGTGGTTACTGTACTGCACTGTTTATACTGTGTTTAAGCCTCTTTCTATTATACATCAATCCCACAAGACACGTGTATGTTGTAATTAGTCCACTCACTATTTAATGCTGCTTTAAAGCATAAAGCATTTAAAGAGCTAAGCTAGGTACTAACAATCTCAAAAACCTTGTGTTGATCTATCATTCACAGTCGTGTTTAATGTAAGTAAACACCAGTACATTTATCGATATGTTTACCTTGCTAGCACACCAGTACTTCAGATGTCTGTTAGTGATGGGCAGAAATCGTGATCACGTTAATTCAACATTAGGCTAATTATAAAGCACTTGTTTCCTCTTGTTCTCTTGTCTTTTCTGTGACACAGACAACAAGTTGCAAAACACTACCAAGTACAAAACAAACTCCATCGACGAGTTTCTGCACATCAGACTGGAATGTAAAATGAAATAACCGTCGATGAGACGGGAGGTGCTGAGGTGCGAGCGAGAAATAGAAAACCCGGAGTGGATCTAGGGCAGCAGATTTATTAAGTGCATTCAGTGCGGATTGAATTTCATTTGACCCTGTTCGCTTTCACGGCAGAGTTTTTTTTTTTTTTTAACCATTTTTATCTGGATCACATCGTGGTTGATTGCCCTGGCTTTCGTAGGGAAGTTTTTCTTTCACTATATCTAAAACTGGGTAGAAGAACAAAACGCTTTTTTAATCATAGTCTTTTAATTTTTCCTGAGGTGAAAAGTTGTGAAAATCAAGCCTTCCTTTAATTCGCTTGCAGGGATCTTGTTTTTACTCGACCACGGTAAGACTTTGTCTCTAAATTTTGTGACCATAGGCTATGTGTTAAGGTGCTGTATTGACTAATAGGATTAGGATATTGCAACAACAGCGCCCACCACAGCCACATAATTTTGTAACGGTGTTAACGATAGAAAAAGAACAACGATGCAGACCAGGTCAGTTTCATTGGCTTTGTTAGTAATCAGGTCAATATCATGCCGTCAGTAAATGTTGGTTTATTTTACAACAGTGTATAAATGAATCAAATGTAGCCTGTAATCTGGGACATACGTATTAGGCCTAAAAATCGTATACTCACCATACTTTATGCATGCTAAACACAATTTCACCAATGTTTAAAAAAACATTCTAAACAAAAAAAAAATGACATGTACAGAAATAAGAAAATGTATATTCCAATTTCAGGAAAATATGTTATTCTATCTCTACACATAATTAACAATCTACTATGTTAATTCATTTAAATTAATTTAAAACTGTATTAAATTGGTTTACATTATAATATAATTTTTAAAAATAAACTATTAAAATTTAAGTAACAGCAAGCAACAGCCTGATTAACAAATTATTAATTTGATTATTCCAGTTATCCATTCTATTAAAATTGGGGCTACCTGGGGAACAAACACTTTTTACACATGTTCAAAACCATGTTGCCAGGATACACATCCAATTTAACCATTTGATGGGAAACACTGGTTTTCACCAGTCTCTATATGAGCTGGATACAATCTGGAAAATGCATGGTAGACCCAGTAACACCAACAATCCTGCTGTCAAAACAAGTAACACAGTATTACACAGCCAGTATCCCCATCCTCCCCACCAAATTGCTAACCATTCAAACCATTAATTGTTTGCTTGTTTAGGCTCTTTCATGGCCATTCTCATGTGAGAGTAAAAGCACTTTGTGTTTTTTAACTGAACTCTGGCATTTGTTGGCATGTGCCTCAAAATCTGCCTCTGCTTCTCCTTATGGCGTGCGAAGGGGCTTTTCTGCAGTGGCTGGCATGAATACCCGTGGCCCTTTCAGCTACCTTCACCTTTTTGCTTTCCAGCTCTTTCTCCTCAGGTCTTATACCACCACGAATCAGCAGGTTTGATGTTGTGCAAGGGGGTGTCAGCAACCTTCCCCTGGGTGGCTTTTACCTGCACACAGACATTAGACAACAGAGAAGACATTTCTTTGCAGTAACTCAAAATGCCATGCTCACACAATTCTGTTGATGGCAGCTGTTGTTTCCCCCTTCCATTCCCATAAATGGTGGTCTACCAAAGAGGATTTTAAATGGGCTCAGGTTTACCCTGGATCTCTTTCTCATTCTCATCTACATGAGAACAACTGGGAGCACCTTAACCCATATCAGTCCCGTTTCCTCACAACATTTAGCCAATTAGTTTTTTTTCTTATATCATTTTATCATTCAACCGCTCCACCTGAGCTGAAAGATCTAAAAACTAACCCACTTGTTTTATTGCCACATTTACAAAATGGGTTCTGTTGTCCGAACTGATTTTTCTCCCCTTTTGCCACATTGTTGGTGTTACAAATGACACATCTTTTACTTTTTTTTTTTTTATTTTTTTTTTTTGCAAACCACAACTCTTTCATCTGTACTGCCATCCCCCTTTCAATGCATGGCATCGTCTTAGCATAATGAGCAAAGAAGTGTCAAAAACCATTATTCAGTGTACATCTGGATTGTTTCCATTGATCTTTCTCTGCTCCTAAAGCAAAAGTCTGCATGCTTTGTAAGGAAAAAGAAACATCAAAGTTATTTTCAGATTACATGGTACACTCTGTTTCTTTGTGCTGTTTAGCCACCATGGCCTTTGCTGCTTCTTCTGCTCTGGCGTTTCCTGTGGATACAGATTCTTTTGTTATTTGTGTGTGCTGTGTGTGCAAATGGCTATCAGACAGCAAAATGGCTTCTAGTAAAACTGCCACAAGAGGAGCATGGACTATTGGGCGCCCATCTGAATTCAAAGGTTTTCTGTGTTTCCACAGTGCTCCAAAATCATGCGAAACTCCAAAAGTGTAACGTGAGTCAGTGTAAATGGTGATGCATTTGTCTGTCATGAGTTTGCACACTTCTGTTAAAGCCACAAGCTCTGCTGCTTGTACTGAATAGTTTAATGGCAGTGAGACAGAGGTCACTATTTCAAATTCTGTCGTTAGAGCATAGCCCTCTTTATTTTGGCTTGTTTGTGGATCTCAGAACACTGAATAATCCACAAAGAGGACATTTTCACAGTTTTCAAGTGGTGTGTCCAAAAGATCTGGATGTGGCGTAAACACTTGATCGAGCACAGTCAAACAACAGTGATGTTCCTCCCCATCCTCCTCCATCAGAAAAGGGTGGAAGGATTCAGGATTGTGCAAAGTTTAACAGTTATGTTCAGCATATCGAGCAAGATATTGTGTTATCGTAACCAACAAGCCATCGATAAGTGCAATGTTTTTTTTGTTCTTGCAGAATCATGGACACAGCATGTGGCACCATCAATGTCAGGCCAGAGACAGTTGAACTTTCATGCTCACAAAAGCTTCAGTCCGTCTGTCTCCTGTCCACAGAAGTCAGTCTTCATCCACCATCTGACTTCAACCCCTTCCCTGTTGTTAAGGCACTCAGAGGCTGCTCAAGAATCACATCATTGGGAATAAATGTCCTGCAAACCAGAAGTAGCTGTCTTTATCGAGTGGCACGCTAAAAAAAATGCATTGGTCTACCACTGAAAAAAATTTTACATCTTGCGGAATCTGAGACAAAATCATGTATGGGTATTCTGGCCTTATATTATAGTTTGTCGTTAAACACCTAGTGGCCACTCTTGAACGTGTTATGCAGTGATTTTGAATATAATGCTGTGTGAAGTAACAGTGCCTCTGTTAGACAAAATATCTTTACATTTTTTTTGTTACTTTATGTTACAGTTTTCACAAGTTGGTTTACAGTAAAGAGAGTATAAAATGCAAACTGCCTAAGACCTTCACTGGGGGGCTTTGTTTAGCTCGCTGCCAAAGCACTGCTTAGAAATGCAAGCTGGGGGCAGGAGAATGGGTTTGACACCAAGGGAGCCCTTTGTCTGCTTGTAAATCCTGAACAAAACACCATTCTGTTGGTTGGCCTTTAACCCATATCTTTTTCATAGAAAAAAACTGGAGTATGCACTGGAGAATGGAGAATCATCTCTGCAAATGTGCCAGTTTTCTTGCCTTGCATCATCCCCAGTTTTCTGCATCTCCCCCCTTTCTCTATTTTCCACCTCCTTCATCCAACAAAAATCCACTGTCTGTTCACATTTCTCACACATATGCTTCACACAACACTCTTTCTGTCTTCTGCTTCCTTCCTCAACTGGAAGGAACCCTCAGTCTTGTAACACTCAGTGTATCTTCTTCTGGAAAATCATGATATTTATCCAACTTATCCATATCTTGCATGCATTTTTGGCCATGTGATTATTCCATTTTATCAATAATGGTGTATCATAATTGGTGAGTTGCTCTGGGATTTCCCCATAATGGCTCCCTCTGGGTCCCTGTGGGGCGCCTTGTTGGCGCCAACAGATCTGTTCTCAAAGTCGGCCAGATCAGAGATTTTCTTTTCCGATTAATTACCACAGCTTTTTAATTCTTTGAAATGTATTCCCATAATGCTCACGTGATCTCAGTTTCTTAAAATGTCTCAATCACTCTGATTTCAATTTCTTTTCGAAATGTTTTAACCACGCTTGCTTTCCTCACACAATTTTCTTTTCTTCTGAACTGATTGGCAAATTACCAAATTCTAATTTCAGAATCAAATTCTTTTAGATTATTTTTATCTGTCTCTTACCAGAGAGTTCTGATGCCACCTGGGTTTGTTTACTGATTCCAGTGGTGCCCCCCTGGGCCCTGGGCCCCTCATCCCTCAATCTAGTCGGGGTAGGGCTGTGACCTCTAAGACCAGGATGTATGGTCACCGTCCGATCTCAGGTCCAGAAGACACATCCAAAGAATCCCAACTTCTGACACCAAATTGTTGTGGCAAAATAAAACCCACTCTCACCAGAGTAAGAGACAAACTCAGTCAAATGTCTTTTATAAATTTATTCTTTGCAAAGAAAGTCAAACAGTCACACAGAAACACAGGTTACTGCAGAGTGTGACCAAGAAGGGAGGACTCACTCCAGCTTATATCTCTCCCCCAGCCTTCAAGGTTACATCTCCTAACCTTTAACTTTCCACAAATAGTAAGAGTCAGATAAATGCATTCTGCTATGTCATACTCCCAAGATATCCTTCTCTCACATCATCCTCACAGCAGGTTTAAATAAAGCAGACACTTACACAATATTCCATAAGCACATAAGATAAGTAAATGTTTTTTTTCTTCCACACAGTTCAGTAGGAAATCAGTTGAAAGCACCCACCTCATACTTTGAAGTGAATGTTCAGTTTATCAGTCTATATTGTAATAAATATTTGAGAAAATATTGTATCTGATTGTATTAGTCTATGAATGATAGTCAAAGTGTTTTGGATGTTATTCAAAACCCACCAGATGGCATTGATTCATACTATAAATAAAACGTATGCCAGTAGAAAGGTGTAAATATGTCAAAATTGTCCTGCTTACCTGCACGAGCAGGACAAAACCGCTAGTTTCAAGGCCTAGCGTGTTAAAAGAATCTTTTAAGGGTAACACAAAGTATTTTGTTTAACTGAGTTTGTTTTTATTATTGTTATAACACAGTGCAATTGATATTCAATTTTATATTTATTTAACGAGGAGTAGACTGCTAAATTTCCATGTGCTATTATTAAAAAAAATAAAATAAATCAAACATTTACACGAGTTTCTGAATGTTATAACAACAATTAAAACAGAGCAACAACATTTAAGACTAAACAATATCAATTTATGAGAGTATTAAAAAATAAATAAAATAATAAAATTCAAAATAAAAATCAATGTAACACAAGAGCTACAACAAAACAGAGACAAAAAACATCCTTGCAGAGAATTAATGTGATCTAAGACGTGTCAGTCAGGGGTCCGGATAAAGTCTGCATACATGATTCTTTGATTTCTGCAAGGAAACCTGAAAAAAATAAATAAATTAGGATCCTGCTGATGAGACAGTTAAAATATAAAGTACATATATAAAGTATATATCAGATAAAAATATACATTTATAAACATAAACTTCAAATTCACTTAGAATGAATATTAACTTTATAAGTTTCATTAAAACATTTTTTTTTTTTTTTTTTTTTTTGACTGATCATGGATTTAGGATTTTTAATATTTTAGCTCAGTAATAGTAACAGTAACAATAATCAACTGAATATAAACACCACAAAAATAAAAGAGGTTTGCTAACTCCAGAGCCAGTGGGTGGAGTTAAAGGTGGAGCTGGACTGTCAAGCTCCACCCATTACGTCTAGAAAAGGAGTGCTGTTATCATGATGTTATTCAGCTCTGCAGTGAACACTACTTGCAAAATAATAGTCCAATTTGCAGAGTACAACTGCACATGTGAACAATATTGTAAATGAGCCTATGTCCATATATTTGTTTATTTTGTTGAGCTAAGCCTAATAGGTTTTTTTATGTTTCACTGTGTTACTTTTCAATAGTTTTCCTATGCTGTTTTTAATTATATGCTCCTAAATTACTTCACCACCAAGCACACATGTGCAGTGTTGTCATGTTGTTATAAGCATCTTTGGGAGTCTTATTTTCTTCCAAGCAGGGAATGCGTAGGTACGACCGATCCCTCACATCTCAAGTAACAATATAGCTAATTGTTTTCGGTGCTAAATAAAAAGCAGACAAGCATCTTAAAGCACAAATTTCTAAACAAGTCTCCCAGACCATGGCAAACACAGAAGTCTTCCATTTTAACTTGGTTAAGGCTAGAATGGAGACAGCTCTGGCTACTTGGCATATGCACATCAATCTAACGTTATTTTTGTCAGGGCTTAGTTTAGGGTTGAGGTAGATGTACATTAATAAAGCACAGTCTAATAGGTAGAAAAATGAATTTCATTGTTAGTTTTCTGTCTAAGCTGTATTCACTCTATCTGCGATGGAGATCTTGTTTTTTGTTTGTTTGTGTGTTGTTTTTTTTTTTTTAGTTTGAAAGAAATGCAAATGCTGTGAATGAAGGTCACAAATGATCTCTACTCACCATAGACTGAAACATTGAAGGTTTTTGTTGACAGTTTAACTCCAGCAATCTCTACTTTATAGAGTCCAGCATGTTGACTTGTGATGTTTGTGATGGTCAGAGATCCAGTTTTATTGTCCAGTTTCAGTGTGTCTCTAAATGTCCTCTCAGGACCATCAAATATGGAGAAATTTTAGACGTGTTTCAAACTGTTGGAATGACAAGCAGCTTGTAGGTGAGAGTGATCATTTAGTGTATATATTTTTAGTTTGTAGACGGAGAGTTTATTCTTGTTCTGTTTTTTTTTTTTATAAATCTCACAGTTGATGCCCTCGCACATGCTTTAGGATTGAATAAAACATTGAAATCTTAAATAGTCAAATCACAGGCACAGGTCTAATTTGACTGTTTTTGATGAAGTCAGTATTTTATTTAACTGTAACGTGTCTTTGGTAACATTCACACACTGACATCTAAACTAAATGCACACAAATGCTTGCTTCAAATAGAGCTTGCTGTCATTGCTTTTTCGAATCAGTTGTGTCACCTTTAAATAAAGTGCTTAATTTCTATTTTAGATCATATCTTCCTGTTCTTCGTATTTGTTGCTGCAGTTGCCATGTCAGACACCAGGGGCCATATGTATAAAGCCGCTCAGAGTAAAATTTTAGTCTTAAGTGTGTCAAAATTCTAAGAATGACGCCATTAGACTTAAGAATAAAAGTGATTCATAAAGGTTCCTAAGTGTCAAGATTAGGTCTGGAGAGGTCTCCTAACCTAGTTAGGAGTAACGGGATGGCAGCAAAGAGGAGGAGACACACACTTTGCAATGAATATATGATGTATTGGAGTTATATGATGATATGGAGTTGATAAAATGATACAAACTTGATCATGAAGATACTTTTTTTTTTTTTTTTTGTAACTGATCAAGTAAATTAACTTTATTCACTCTACAAATCAATGCTCTTAACTGTAGAAATGAAGGTAGTAATTACATTTTTGGGCTGGAAAATTGGAAAAAATGCATCAGTTCACTGCTGATGACACAGTAAGTAAAGGTGTTAAATATTATGGCACTAACCCCACCAAACACAACAGTGTTGTGTGCGGGAAGGAGGAGTAGGGATGAGGAAATCAGGAACATGCACTTTATTGATATAATCCATGCAGGAACAGGAACCGAACAGGAACAGCAGGGAATCCACACGCAAACACCATGAAAATCAAACTAACCCAGGGTATTGAGACAAGGACAGATGTGCATGATTAAACAATGACAAAATAAAAGAAAACAGAACAAGAAAGAACAAATAAGGACATATCAGGGGAAAAACAAAAAAACAGTCCACAGGGGTGTGACAAACAGTGGCCAAAGTGATGTGTGGAGGGTTTTAATGACCTCACATTTCACTTAAACCATCAAAATACGAGGAAAAAAAAAAAAAAAAAAACACTTACCAAAGTTGACAACTGCTTTTAAATGAAAGTAGCTAAGCTAGTCGTTAGATGACATCATAATGGCGAGTTCACTGATCAATATAAATATAAATATAGATCAATGGAAGTCTCTATAATCTAGATATGATTTGTCCAAGAAATTGATTTTGTTGGTAGGCTTTTGAAATAAATCTAAAAATGTGTGAGGAACACTAAATCTGTGACAAAATCTATTCAACACTGGCAACACTGTCACAATGAGAACAACAAAATCTGTTATTAATATTTTGTTGTTCATCTCTTGTTTTTACATGTCTTCATAATTTTTTGTATGACAGCATGGCCAAAAATTATGACCGCACAATTTGGCATGTGTCATTGTTATTATCACAAATAAAACAATTGACTCTAAGCAAATATGCAATATGTTTACAAAATCTTTAACTTTTTTTTTTTTTTTTAATTAATTAATTTATTATTATTTTTTTTTAATTAAGGTTGAAGATGTCAAATTTCCCAGTCTGGACATCACTCTAAGCCACTACTATATGGCAGTTCATTGACCTTTCAATGAAACGTCAAACCATGCTGTGAAAACAAGCCACTTTATGAGTATTGTGGACGTGGCCTTTTTGAGTCTAGCTTGTAAGTGAAATCGAGTCCCAGGTCCGGCAGGGATTGAAGCTGTTGCTTAAACTTATGTTCACCTGGGCACTTGCAATATGGCTGCCCAGCTGTACACAAGCTTGATCATACTAATACAAAAGGCATTGGATGGGTTAAATGCATGCCAAATTGTATGGGTCAAACCCTACTTTCCTTTCCTTTCCTTTGAAAAATGTTCACATCATTTTCTGTACACGAGAAGACATACTAAATAGATTTCAAAGTATGCATGCCTGCAGCCAAACCCTACTGAAAAAAAAAAAAAACCCAGACTACACATCAAATAAATCCACTCACATCATGTTCTGCAATGAAAAATAAATCACGTAACAAAGAGGGAACTGACAACATGCTGATAGACAAAACAGAGCAGGTTACTTCTGGTATGAAACAAGGTCTCAGCTTTTAAATGTTGTCATTTGTTAAGAAATTCAAACAGTAAATTTGTGGCTCTTGTGTCCTGACAGATCACTGTATTGCCTTATTAGCTCAATCGACACATGAACCAATTGTTTTTTACTTACTTAAAGCTTAACATGAACATGAATGGACATCACAACATATTTAATTTTGAATTAAAGCAAATGCTGTTTTGTGGCCCTTTAATATGTCGTGAGAGACTGATGTAGCACCTCAGTACAAGCGGCATGCAAACTGATCGTCTGTTAAAGATCGTTTGATCTGGAAAGCATCTGCTGTGTACAAACATCTGACACACGTCTTCAAGATGTCAGTTTTAGATACATTCTAAATCCTAAATATCTTAAAGTCATCTAATAAACGTCTATTTGACATCTGATATGAAACAACTTATTGCAAATGAGCAAACACTTTTAAAAATGTGTCTTGCAGATTAAAAGCAGACAGCTGAATAGACGTCTCTTTGTTGTATGTGTGCTATCACAAGTGTACATCAGAACATATTTTATTCTAACCATGGAAAGATGTCAATACACCCAATTTCTCAAGTTTAAGTCCACCAAAGTTAATCTGTACTCTCCTGTCTGCTTTATTTGTCGGACAAAATGGCAGATTTCAGTATTATTATGACCCTTTGCGAAGGGTCAATTGCATTCAGAGTGTATAGTTACAACATCTACCAGCAGATGCAAATGGTATAAGATTGTAGCTGATGTTCTTTTCCTTTTTTTTTTTATTATTATTTTCCTCAGCTCAAGTTTCTTCCTCTTCTACAACTGGGTTAAAGATTGTTAGGCCAGACTCAAGGTCTTTCTCTCCCACAGTGTGTGTCAGTGAAAGATTAGCTACTAATGTTTAAATAGTAATGTTATTGTTCTGCTTGCAGCTTGAAATGTAATGCATTGTAATTCCACAAGACTGCTTTCACATTACTCATTTTCCCCTGTATATTTACTTTGTTTTATTTTTAAAATAAGGTAAAGTAACGTAACGTAATAAACTACTATTTAAACTCAACAGTGGTCTTCATTTTTTTAGGGTATTAAAATCACTGGTGGTTACTGCACTGCACTGTTTATACTGTGTGTTTAAGTCTCATTATATTCTACCTCAATCCTACAAGACATGTGCAAGCACTTTTGTGTTATGATTAGCCCACTTCATTTTTTAGTGCTGTTTTGTTAATGTGTGATAATTGCTGAGTTGCCCATGCCTGTGTAATTGCATCAAATATAAAAATCTAATTCTGCTGTTTTTGGTTCAAAAATTTTTCAGTAGGCATGATGCCCCTGTCTGAATAATATGAACCAGGTGGAAAAAAAAAAGAGAGAGAGAGAGAGAGAGAATTTTTGAAATTTACAAATACTTTATTACAATTATACAAACATAAAACAATCAGCAATTCTCAAAAACATCACATTAAAACAACAACGTATTGAGGATTAAATTATCCTCTATAACAGAGCAGAGCACATCCTTATAACATCATATACTGGAAAATTTTTCTAGATCACTCACCAATCTATAATAATTAAAATAAATTTTTATACACACTTTTAACATTTTAACAAAAATACACACAACATCGACATCCAAGGAACCTTCTATCTTGTTTCGTCTACTCATGTATCATAGCTCTTCCCAAAATAAAACTGAACAATTGGCATTGTTCCCTCTTTTTCTGGGAGTATCTATACCCCAAAATAAACAACTGCTTGGAAAAAAACTATACCAAAGGAAATAAAAAGACACTCTAACATTGAAAACAAAGGCATGAGACAACAACAATCCATAAAGCAATGAAACACAGTCTCAAGAAAAGTACAAAAAGGACAATCATAAATAACATCAGAGTTCATAATTGAAACAAAAGAATTAACAGCCACAGCTGAATGAAGGACCCTCCACTGTAAATCTGCTACTTTCTTTAACAATGGGGGTTTGTAAAGTGCCCTCCACTCAGGTCCAGCATCGTCAGTTAAAGCTAAGCGGGCTCTCCGTGGAGTGTCAGCTCTCTTATTCAGCTTTTACTTACTCATCTTCACCAGCATTCTATATACTACTTTTCTGTCAGCGTCATGTGCACATACATTTGAATCTACAATTTTTAACAAAAGGCCACTGCAGTCCTTAAAATCTGGAAAAATGTTCACCAAAGGAAAACAATCATCAACACAGGGTTCACAAACACCATCACGGAAAGAGTGCAATAATGACTGTTCAGAAACCATTAAAGCTCCTTTCCACTTTTTGAGCAAAGAATCAGTTACCCGAACAGAGGACACACTTAGGTGGGAGGCAAACAAATGAGCATTATCCATCTCTGCTCCTGTGTACTGAATTACATGACCCAGAGTCACTATGTTAGCCCTGCAAAGTTTTCCCTGTAGACTGGGGCCTCAGACGGGGCCCGTGAACAACCGGCTCCTGAAAAAGCCAGTACAGTGAGCTGTGAGGCTCTGGCCTCTCCTTTATGAACAGACTCCACACTGTAAAAATAGTCCACAATAAAAGCTTGGTAGTCCCAAAGTGTTGAGCTGTGTTGACTCCATTAAAAACAAGGCTCTGTCCAGTCCAAATCCACCCAGATTCTTCAGAAAAGCACATGCCAGTGGTCTCCACACCAAATCTGTGGGACCATACAGAAACCTTTGCAGAAACTGAAAGCGACAAGTTGCCCCTCTGCTGTTCAGATGAATTAAACCTTGTCCTCCTTCATCTTTTGGCAAAAATAATACACTTTGCGGCGTCCAATGCAAACGATCCCAAAAAAAGTCATCAAGAAGTGTTTGGATTTTGGCAACAAGTCCAGAGGGGGATCGACACACCACAAACGATGCCATAAAGTAGATGAGATCAGATTATTAATAATCAAAACCCGACCTCTATAAGACATCTTAAGTAAAATCCACTTCCATCTGGAAATACAACCCTTCACCCTCTCAAGAACATTTTCCCAGTTTTTAAGGACAAAAGGCTCCTCACCCAAAAACACACCTAAATACTTTATACCCCCATCCGTTTTCCAAATTAAACCTGCCGGCAACATAAGCCTCTTTTCAAGCACTCCTCCTAGACTGAAAGCCTCACTTTTACTCCAGTTTACTCTGGCTGAAGAAATCATGCTTTATTGATCTATAATACCTATTAGCATATCAATATCTTCTGGTTATCAACTATGACGACCAAATTGCCTGCATATGCAGATAACTTTAATAGTATGTTAGAACCTGGTAAAACTACACCTTGTAAAACAGATCTGAGTTTCTGTAATAGAGGTTCAAAAGCCAGAGAATAAAGCATTCCAGACAGGGGATAACCCTGTCTAATTCCTCGCTGGACCTGAAAGGGAGCACTCAAAATGCCATTGATTTTTAAAACTCTGAACATTACAATACAGCGTTTTTATTTTGTTGATAAAACCAGAAGTAAAACCAAAAGCAACCATTGTGTCCCATAAATATTTATCCTGAACTCAGTCAAACACTTTCTCTTGATCAATAGAGACCAATCCAATTTTGAGATCAAAAAGCTTAGCAACTTCTAAAAGATCCCGAATAAGCACAATATTATCAGAAATCAACCTGCCAGGAACACAGTAAGTCTGATCAGGGCCAATAATTTGATCCATGACTTTAGTAAGTCTACTTGTCAGTACTTTGGAAAGTAGTTTATAATCAGTACAAAGTAAAGACACTGGCCTCCAATTTTTTATAAGCTGCAAGTCACCTTTTTTGGCAGCAGTGCAAGTACAGCCCTTCTACAACTTAAAGGCAAATGTTTGTTTAATAAACTATTGTTCAGAACAGACAAAAGACCGGTAATCCATCTAAACCTGGGGCTTTTTTGCTCTGCATACTTTGCAAAGCTGCATAAAGTTCTTTCATAGAGACATCTGCTTCCAACATTGCATGATCCTCTTCTTTTTTTAAGGGAACACAGTCTGAAAAACAAAGCTCTTTTTCTTTCATCTCTAGCTCTGTTTAAATTTAGACTGACAGACATGTTGTTTTTACCTTTGAGTTGTATTTGCTTTGCTCAAAATATGTCTCTGAGTGTCACTGGATTTATCTTTTTCTTGAGATTTGTTTGATTCACCTTGTTCTACATTCCTATTTATATTTTCAGTATTTAATTCTGGACAAGAACGAATGAGATGACCCTCGATTCCGCATCCAAAACATTTCATTTTTTTCTGAGGAAACATACACACTGTAATCATAATCCTTCACTCTAAACTTGAGCACCAAATTTAACTCTTCATTATCTTTTAGGATCATAAAGACTTGTCTTCTAAATGAAACCACATGCTTTAATTGGAGAGATTTGCATCAGAGAGAAATTGTTCTAATCAGCGACATTAGCTGCCCATGTCTCGAAAGTTCTCTCGCTAACATTTAATTTCCGATAAACGGAGGAACTTGTGACAAAACAATCCTTTTCGTGGGACTAACAAGCGGCACTGCTTGAACAAACGTGTCTACTACACCTTGTTCAACAATCGTTGCAACTTTATCCACACTGTCAACAAAAATCACAACTCCATTGTTCATCATAACTATTTCTCTACGACTATTTCTCCGACTGCCAGCACGCAGTCCTCCACAGAGCAGTCTATAGTTGGACACAGTTTGCACGTGTGCCGATGTTGCAGTCGATTCTGTTCCCCTCCGGAATTCCTGTTCGCCCTCGACCAAGCGTATCTGCTGAGCGGGTTGCCATGTCTGTGTAATTAACCCGACCAACTGTTAATTAAACTTTGCGTAATTACACGGAAATAAAACTGTGGTTTTGGCAACACTGGTGCTGAAAACGTGTCCAATGCACCCAAACACACAACTGGAGGTACAAAAAGCGAAAAGGGACAAAAGTGTTTTTTATCTAATGTCTGAGTTTACGCAGTTAACTCTTTATACACATTTTGCGTATACATTTTAGTCTAATCTGTCGGTGCAGACAGATAAAACTCGATAACTCATATTATAACTATATGTGACCCTGGACCACAAAAATCTTATGTTGTACGGGTATATTTTTAGCAATAGCCAGAAATACATTTGATGAGTCAAATTTATCGAAAAATCAATGTAGCATGATTTCTTCAGCCAGAGTAAACTGGAGTAAAAGTGAGGCTTTCAGTCTAGGAGGAGTGCTTAAAAATAGGCTTATGTTGCCGGCAGGTTTAATTTGGAAAACGGATGGGGGTATAAAGTATTTAGGTGTGTTTTTGGGTGAGGAGCCTTTTGTCCTTAAAAAAAAAAAAAACTGGGAAAATGTTCTTGAGAGGGTGAAGGGTTGTATTTCCAGATGGAAGTGGATTTTTTTCATGCCAAAATCATTAGGATATTGAGTAAAGATCATGTTCCATTAAGATATTTTGTAAATTTCCTACCGTAAATATATCAAAACTTAATTTTTGATTAGTAATATGCATTGCTATGAACTTCATTTGAACAGCTTTTTTTTTTGCACCCTCAGATTCCAGATTTTCATAATCATAAATATGTAATTTGCAGACTTTTTTTCAACTTCCAAGATGATGGTAAGCAAACACTACTCTAAGTGATATTCATATCTACTGACAGTGAGATATATACCAAGACCTGATACAAAGTTAATACTTGTCAATAAACAACTGACTAAAACAACTGATTAAAAAATTACAATGTTAAAAATTACCTGTTCTTTAATGTAATTTTAAATGGGCCTATTTCTTGCATTGGGCCTTCAGAACATCTTTTATTTATTTATTTATTTATTCATTTAATTGGTGTGGGGTATTAATGAATGGACTAGAACAGTTGCTGACAATGCTGGTAACATTTTTTTTATTTTTACAGATGTCCTGTGATGACTGTAGGCAATGGTTCCAGGAAGGAAAAAGGAAAGGAAAGGATGTGGCGTGTGGCCAGGTATGGTGACCCATACTCCCATTGTTTTTGTAGTCTTATTTTTGTTTTTTTTTTTTTTTTTTAATAAATTTTAATAATATAAATTGTTATACCTGCCCGAAAATTTGTCTCTTTGTTGTTTATTTCACTCATAAAATTAAGTGACATTTAAAAACACCTGTGACAGACATTGTGCTTCAAATAGGCCTGCGCTAGAGACTTCTTTATAATAACCAAAGCCTCAAACATTACGGTTAAAACAGTAAAAAAGATGGTACTTTTTAAACTATTTTGCTTCCCATACAGCCAGTTGCGCTTCATGAGTATGTTAGTTCTGATAATACGTATGGTAACTCAGCAACTATGCAAGACATGTAGTATGGATTGCGTAAAGGGGAACAGACACTCCGAGGGGAACAGAAATGGCTGTTACACCGGGCGTGTGAGTGCCTCCAGCCCCACACCTGCAGCTCCGCGCGCCGACATGACTCCCGGTGCAGAGATCGGTGGCCACCGCCGCACAAACACTAGCTCGCTTAAAACGCACCACTAAGATACCAACAAATGTCCAAAAACAACAACAAAAAAAAAAATAACAACAACATAAAAAAGTTAGAAAAAAGGATAGAAAAGGAGCACTCACTCCAAACGCTCACACTCACGCCTCCGCCCACTCGCTCACCACATGCGCACAGAGAGAGAGAGAGCAAGTCAAGTATTAAGAAATCTCAAAAACCTTGTGTCGATCTATCATTCACAGCTCATAATGCAAGTAAACACCAGTATATTTATCGATATGTTTACAGATGTCTATTAATGCAGAAATCGTGATCACGTGAATTCAACATTAGGCTAATTATAAAGCACTTGTTTCCTCTTGTGCGCTTGTCCATTCTGTGACACAGACAACAAGTAACCAAGTAACCTTACAAAAACAAACTTAGTCGACGAGTTTCTGCACATCAGACTGAAATCTAAAACGAAATGAAATGAACGTCTGAAGAGCGAGACAGAAATCGCTGCGTGGATTGAGTCACAGATTACGTGCATACACATTAGTACTCTGCCTGCTGGAGGAGCACCTTATATGACCCAGTTCACGTTCCGGCAGTGTGTTGTTGTTTTTTTTTTTTTTTTTTTTTTTTGTTTTTTTGGATCCCAACGTACTGATTACTGGTAGTTTCAGGAAAAACACGGTCAAGCCAGAGATTTATTTTAGTATGCGCTCATATTATGATGATTACGGTAGTTTCAGGAACAACACAGAGAGAACGCGCAGGTGTTTCGAGACTGGTGTTTTTGTTTTGCTTTTGTTTATAGGTGCGATGTCTTGTCTTTCTTTGAATAATGTTTTCTGTATATTTCTTCTTTTACAGTCATTGTAAATGTAGGTGTGTAACTCTTTAGAGGGCTATAAAGACCCCGTTTCTAATAAGTAGAAAAAAAAAAAAAAACAATAGTCATTTCTTATACAGGACATGCCATACTATATGTACACTTCATTTCAAACCATTTTACTGCAGTGTTTTGGACATACGGGACATTATTACACTTTAAATGCCTATAAAGACCCCATTTCTAATAAGTAGAAAAAAACAACCACCAGCTCTTATTTAGGACGTCCCATACTACACACACACCTCATTTCAAACCATTTTACTGCAGTGTTTTGGAGTTACAGGACATTAATACACTTTAAAGGCCTAGTATTTATGAGTATGAAAATATGGGTATAATTAGTTCTGGCAGTTTATGTAGTGTATTGTTGTGCTTTAACATTACTGTTCACTTGAGAAATCACAAAAACCTGTAAAACAATGTTAAGATGTAAGCATATTACTGTACCTTCATTAACTTTTCAGAATTTCTGACAGTACTATATGTTAAACTTATATTTGTCCTTTGTTTGTCAGTTCCCCAAAACACTACAGACTGTCCATGCATCTTTTTGGACTCCTGACAAGTGCTGCCACACTGATGGAGATGGATAACATCATTATTAGCATGACAGTTGTGTTCTCCAGCTCCCATAGTGGTGACAATGTTCAAAAGCACTTCCAAAATCTTCAGAACAGGATGGAGAGAATGGGCATTTATGAAGGACGTTACTGCGGTGACAATGACTTTCAAGTTTGTGACACAGCCTAATATTCTGGTTGCCTTTCAAGTCAGTTATTTTAATGTGGTTATGGCATACTGAAATAGGGATAATGGCATAATGCTAGTGTGTTGCAAGTAGTTTTTTTTCTCCCCTTAAATACAGAATAAAATGATTATTTGCAGGTTAAAGTGGGACCAACACCATTTCACACTCATTTTAAAGAAATAATGGCAAATGTACCTGTATGTGAAAATGGGGAGCCAAATGAGTATCATTCACCTACATTCATGCCTAGCCTGTTAAAATATTTCCTAACTCAGGCACCTCTCTGCTCTGGTCTTATGCTGGGTAAGTGGACTTTAGTTGTATGAGGTTGTGTTGAGTTGAAGAATGTCAAATATGTGAATTTTAAGTAGCTGTATGCAAATGAAATACACTCCCCTTTATTTTCCAGCAGGATTTGGCACCTGCCCACAAAGCCAAAACTACCAGTACCTGGTTTAATGGCCATGGAATAACTGTACTTGATTGGCCAGCAAACTTGTCTGACTTAAACCCCATTAAAAATCTCTGGGGTATTGTCAAAAGGAAGATGAGGTAACAGAGACCCCGAAATGCAGACGAGCTGAAGGCCAATAACAAGCAACTTGGGCTACCATAACACCTCAACTGTGTCAAAGGCTGATTGCCTCCATGCCACACCACCTTGATGCTGTAATTAGTGCAAAAGGAGGCCCAACAAAGTACTGAGGACATAATATAGTACATTAACATACTTTTAAGAAGGCCAACATGTGTTTAAGATCCTTTTTTATTGGTCACATGAAATATTCTAATTTTGTGAAATACTGGTTTTTTTTTTTTAATCCATAATCATCAAAATTGAAACAAATAAAAGCTTGAAATATTTCACTTTGTGTGTAGTGAACTAATATAACATACAAGTTTCACTATTTGAAATGAAATAAATGGACTTTCCCTCAATTTTCTAGTTTTTTGGCACATACCTGTATAATGTTATAGAACACTAAAAATGTAGTACTGTCAGTGCCTATATAGCCTAGTGGCGCATATAGCGTAACTGCTCTTCCGGCTGACCTGGGTTGGAATCCCAACACAAGGACCTTTGCTGAGCCCATTCCACCCGACATCTTCCTGTCAGTATACATAGTAGTCATCTTCCTGTCCTAAGACAAGAACAGGTATTCTTTTTAGTATATATATATATATATACATAGTGCTTTCTTGTACACAAGTAAATTTTTGAACTACTTTTACTTCAGTAAAAGTAAGAAAATACTAGATTTCTAAGGTAATTAAGTATCAAATGGTATTTAATATGAAAAGTAGTGCAGTAAAAAGTACAATATTATGCTTTGGAATGTTGTGAAGTAAAGATTTCTAAAGTACTTGAAAAGTACTTTTAAAGCAGAGTAAAAAATACTTCACTACTGTCTGCCTCTGATTGTAACACTTAATTGTCTGTTTTTGGATATAATGAATAACATGGCTATCATACTTTTATTCTATGTAATGTAAATTGTTTAGGCGGCAGTGGAAGTCAGAAAAGGTAAAACAGACACCTCTCCTTCCAGGAGTGGACGTCCCAGAAAATTGACCGCAAGATCAGACCGTGTAAAGCTCAGTGAAATGGCAGACAACCAAAGTTAAGCCTCAGTTAACATGTTAAAGGATAAAGTTCATGACAATACCATTAAAAGAATATGGGACAAAAATGGCATGTTCAGAAAGCTTGGCAAAAGAAACCCTCTTCTGTCTAAAAAAAAAAAACTTGGCAGCACAGTTTAGGTCTGCAAAGGTGCATCTGAGCAAAACACAAGCCTTCTAGAATAATGTCCTTTGAACATCACGAAAAAAAATGTTTGGCTAATGCACAGCACCAAGTTTGGGAAAATAAAACAAATCAGCACAAACACATACCAAAAGACCTGGGCACCTCACAGTCATTGAGTCAGCCATGAACTTATTTATAACAAAAGTATTCTCAAATATGAGGGTCAAAAATGAGGGCATTTGTCGGACATCTAAAGTTGGGTGAAAATTGGGTCATGCAACAGGACAATGAACCCAAGCACACATGCACAACAGAATGGCTGAAAAGAATGAAGGTGTTCGATAACCCAGTCAAAGTCCTGAGCTCATCCTAATCAAATGCTGTTTGATTAATATGCAAATGCCCACAAACCTCAATAAACTGGACCAACCTGTGTCCTAACTTGTCACACATTGCCTTTTCTTCTTAGCTGTATTTTTCTTAAATAAATAATGGCACTGTGTGATATTGTCAAGCGTGTGGGGAATGAGGAGCCAGAGGAAAATGAGAGGAGCCAGGAATACAAAATAACATTTATTTATAAAATAAAAGAACAGAAATCCAGGGTGCAAGCAAGCAAGCAAACAAACAAACAAACACAACAAAACATTAAAACTGGACAAGCTAAACTGGAGCAAATGACTATTTAAACAGAAGCAAAGGGGAGCGGCAACATAAGACAGGTGTACACAATCAAGGTAACGAGGGGGAAGTACAAATATGGGCATAAGGGAAAACCAAAGCAAACTGAACAAAAGGGTGAGACACAGGAATAAACCATAACAAAGAACCACAGGGGGGAAAAACACAAGGAAACAGATTAAAACAGTCTATGAATCCTGACAGATATGTCATGTGATGATAATTATCTGAAGATTTATTTTCCAAATGTTAAAACTTGCCAAGGACCAGATATTTTTTTTTATTATGTCCTAATACAGAAAACCATGGAATTCAGTAAGGTGGATTAGGACTAGACCGATTAAGCAAAGTTGTGAAGTAGCTAAATATTCCAGTAGCATTATTTCCCTATCCAGTATTTATTTATTTTATTTTATTTATGTTATATACATTTTTGGGCCATGTTTCAAGGCCATGTGACTTTAGTAATTAAAGTATTGTTGTGTTTGTGTGCGTTCTAATAATGATTGTTTATTGTTTAAAAAAACATGCTCTTACTGCATTACTTACAATAAATGTGAAATTTATTTTTGATGAACCTGATGAACGTGGATTTTCTTTAATATTATTTATCTTTTTAAAAAGCTCTTTAAGTTATTCCCTATGCTGAGAAGGCACAATAATCTAAAGATTCTGTGTTAAAATCCTATATTCATCCTGTAATAAAATCAAATATTCATCATTGTCATGGATGGTTAAAGGCCAAATGAATAGAAACATGGATGTAATCACATACAGTATATATTTAATACTTGACAACAAACCAAAACAATTAGGAACAATGGAAGAACACACAAGGACAAAAAGAAAAACACAATTAAAGGAAAGTAAAGTAATGGCCTATATTTAAGAATAGTTTCTGTATTCAGAAGTTTTTAAATGAGGAATACATGTAGTGTGCATGTCCTCTATAACAATCAAGTGTTCATTTTGTCTGTTCCAAAAATGGGATCTATAGGTGTTACAAGTGGAATAACATCGCATATCTCCAAAACACTGTATTAATATGATTATAAAATATCTTTATATAGTATGGGAATGTCCTTATACCAACAGACCATATGTTTCCCCTATTTAATAATGTCTACATGTCAAAATGCTGCAGTAAAATGGTTTGAAATGAGGTGTGCGTATAGTATGGGACGTCCTGAATAAGAACTGTTCATTGTTTTTTTATACGTATTAGAAATGGGGTCTTTATACCCCTCTAAAGTGTAATAATATCTTATTACTTATCTTATATATCTGAAAAATAATTTTTTTTTATTCATATGAGATAAAAACTGACCATGGCGTTTTATACTTTCAGAATTTATAAAAAATAGGTCTCTGGAGTGAAATAAAGGCATTTTATTTAACTTTTTTTTTTTCCATTGTGAACATTTTTTTTTAATTTGCCCTCTCTTTCAAAGCAGACGTCAAACCTCATTATAGAAAACATTCATTGAAGAATAACTGTTACTTTTGAACAGTAAAACAAATTAAAAATCAATTCTGATATTTAGAAAGACTAAATACGTTATTTTGTCTGTTTTCTACGATTTCTGCTGTAACTCATCTACATAAAACAATTATTTGAAAGGTGAATATTTAAGAAAAAATGTTGTAACAGACAACCGTCAAAGTCACCAATAAATAACACGGATATTAAAGCAGAAATGCAAATAAATAAGCAAGTAAAAATTCACGAGCATCTCTCAGTCCTGGGCGTCTAAATGAAAAGTGCTCTGCAAGCGCGTTCTCTCTGTGTTGTTCCTAATCACTGTAATATGCGCGCACGCTGTTTTTCTGAATCGCGGCTGGCTTTACCGCAGTCAAGCTCCTGAGTTTTTCTTTCACTTAAAACTATTCATAAAACTGGGTCGCTGTTAAAGCAGAAAAGCAGAACGCTTTTTTAAATCAGAATCACTATTCGTTTTCTGAGGGGAAACGTGTTAAAATGAAGCCTTCCTTTAATTTGCTTGCAGGGATCTTGTTTTTACTCGACCACGGTAAGACTTTGGTTTGAACCACTCTAAATTTTATGACCGTAGGCTATTTGTTAAGGTGCAGTAGTGACTAGAATTAGGATATTGCGACAACGTCGCCCAACACAGTCACATAATTCTGTAACGATACAGAAAGGAACCTGACGCAGTTGAAATGCAGATCAGGTCGGTTTCATTGGTTTTATTACTAATCTGGTAAATATCACGCCGTCAGTAAATGCTGGTTAATTTACATCAGTGTATAAACAAATTAAATGTAGCCTCCCTTTTTTAATGTGGGAAAAAGGGTGAATTCGAGTAATCTGGGACTTTTTTTATATATATTTATTTATTTATTTTTTCTTTTTACTTCTGCGATTTATTTCAATATCTAACACATTAGATCAACACATTGGAGTTTACTGAAATCCCTAAGATGTTTTTTTAGCCACACCAGAAGAATGTAGAGATTATGCCCAGAGGAGATATATATATATATATATTAGGCCTACACCTAATACTACCATTTTTATGCCAAAACACAATTTCACCAAAAAGTAAATTAATTTAATATATATATATATTAGGCCTACAAAGCCTAATACTCACCATACTTTATGCATGCAAAACACAATTTCACCAATGTTTAAGAAACATTTTATGGTGATTTCAATTTCAATTTTATATATATATATATATTTATATATAAATTAACTAAAATAATCCAACACTAGCAATAGTAACATCACTAGCAATTGATCAGCGAGTTCTTGATGTTTTTCAGTATATGCATTATCAGTGCTGCTAAACTTTTGTAGACAGGAACAGTGAGCAATTACCATTTTCTTATCCTTTGCGCAGACATATTACTGCTAATCCATTCTAATTATTTCTCTTATTATTTTGCTCTGCCTGTTTACATCCTATTTTACCTGATAGAACTGTGTTTTTTCACAATTACCCCAAAAGAAGGACCTCCTCACAATGCCTCATATTAGAGAACACAAGCGCTCTTCATAGTCTGCACTACTGATATTCTATGTGTTTCTACGTGTCTTGACTGATATAATTATGTTGCTAATGCATATGTCTTAGCCAAAAACACCACCCCTAGCTGGATCAAATCTAAATAGCATGGCTTTTTAGTTTTTATATGTCGACCAGCTACAGTGGAACCAAAACCAGCTTTAAAATGCCTGATTCACTGTTTTATTTAAAAGTTGCTGAAACACTGTGACTTTGCTCAGAGTGTTGTATGATGTTGAGTGCCTGCAACATGATTTTGTGCCTAAACGCTTCCCAATATTATCCCTTTAACTATCACTCCCATTTTGAACACAGGCATAAAAATGCACTATCCAGACTTATTTTTTTATTTTTATGAATAATGCAATGATATGAATTTGAAAATGCCAGTGGTAATGCAATGTCTGATTTTAAAATGCCAGTTAACAGTGATTCAGTGGCAATCCTTGACTTTAGCATATGTTTTAGACATGATTTATTCCATGTGAAAATTAAACTACGTTGAATCAACTGAATCATCTGGTTTGAAAATGATTCACTGTTTCCAATTGCTCAAAACATCCTGGTGACACCTACAGGTCAGAATGGTGTAAATGTAGTGAAAACTCAGGTCAAACACGCATAAAAACACCTTTACAAACCAACTGCAAACGTTTTAATGGATGTGTAATCTAAACTGCTGCCTCTTTTTGTTTCTTCATGTTTGTTGTTGTTTGTTGTTGACAATAAATAGACTGGAATGAATTAATTTATTTTAAAATGTATGGACATTGCATTTGCATTGTATGGATTTTTTATTTTTTTTTTTTTTTTTTGCCATGTCTCCTCTGGGCATAATCTCTACATTCTTCTGGTGTGGCTACAAAAAAAAAAAAAAAACATCTTTCAGTAAACTCCAATTTATTTGAATATCTATCTATCTATCTATCTATATCTATCTATATATATATGTTAGGCCTACAAAGCGTAATACTCACCATACTTTATGCATGCAAAACACAATTTAACCAATGTTTAAAAAAACATTATGAAAAAATGACAGAAATAAGAAAATGTGTATTTCAATTTCAGGAAAAAAAAAAAAAAAATATTTCTATCTTCTAACATTTTAAAAACCAACTAAAACCAACAGCAAGCAACAATTTAATTAACAAATTATTAATTCAGTTATTCAAGTTCTATTCATATTGGGGCTTCTCAGGGAACAAACACTGTCTGCACGTTTCATGGTACCAATGGCTGCAAACTGCACAGGTATTAGCCCTTGTCATTTGGTTTATAAAGTCCCTAAATTCATATTCCCCCCATTGTCTGTGGAATCAACTCATGTGACACAATGAACTCATGTGATTTCCTGTTGACTAAATTTTGTTAGAACAGAAAATGTCCCGGATTCCCCGAATTCACCCTATAGAACTTGTGGAATGTTGAAAAGAAAAAAAAAAATCTTCATGATATGTAGCAAAACATTTTCACAGCAATATTGTAGCAGTGTTGTATTGTTTGGTTTATATTTTTTTCTTCAGTTGCATCCAGTGTTGGATCAGATGAAGTGTTGGTGTCTCTGATGGAGAAGGATTCAGTCATTTTTCACACTGGTGTTGTAACAAACCAACAAGAGGATATTAAATGGTATTTCAACACCACTCGCATCGCTCAAATCAATGGCCAACTCACTTTTATCTGTACAGATGTTCAGTGTAATGAAGGTACTGAGAGATTCAGAGACAGACTGAAACTGGATAATCAAACTGGATCTCTGACCATCATGAACATCACAACCATGGACTCTGGAGTTTATGAACTGAAGATCATCAGCAGCAGCAGCGGTGAAAAAATCTTCAATGTTAATGTCAATGGTAAGTCATTAAAGAATAATTTTGTAAAAAAAAAAAAAAAAAAAAATGCTGTTGAGATGCAGATGACAATGTCTAATCTTATCAGACCATCAGATTATTATCTGTTTAAAAAAGGAAAAAAAAAGCAGCATGTAAAAATAAGAACAAAAACCATGCAAGAAAGGGCTTGTTGCTTTTATCTTCACAGTTCTTTCATGTTGTGACGTCTGTCATTATTATCAGCAGCAAGATCTTATCAAGCAGATGTTGATTTGTATTTCAGGTGTTTCTGCTGCTGAACAAAAAGAAGTGAAAAGAAACAAGAGAGAATCTTTCACTTTAGATTCTAGTGAAATAAGAAAACCAAATTATGTGATGACGTGGTATTTTAATGACACTCTCATCGCTCAAATTGCTAGTGATTCCAATAAAACCTGTACAGATGTTCAGTGTAAAAATACAGATGAGAGATTCAGAAACAGACTGGAGGTAAATCGGACTGGATCTCTGATCATCAAAGATACCAGAATCACAGACTCTGGACTTTATAAACTACAGATCAACATCAGCGACAGCAGCTTCAGCATCACCAGAGTGAAGAGATTCAGTGTTACTGTCACTGGTGAGTATAATTCAGTTTTCTATTAAACAGTGTTTCCTGTTGAATACAGCTTCCTTTTTGTTTTCACAGTGCACTATGATGTTGTTTTAACCACTGTTGCTAAAAACAGCAGACAGAGCCATTTATTGGTTAAATTAATATCTTGATTTAAATTTTAAGATTAAGATATTTCAATATCTCAACCATGTTGATCAAAGTAGAAAGGTGTAAATCAGTCAAAGCTGTTGTTAAATACTGGTTAGATTATCATTCACTCTGTAGTAATAATGACTGTCTTTGGATGTTTCAGATTCAGGTCTGTCTTCAGCTGCTGTAGCTGGAATAGTTATTGCTGTGTTTGTTTTGCTGGTGGTTGCGGCTCTAATTGCTGGTGTGTTTTGTTGTCGCCTCAAGAGATATAAACCAGCAGCACAGAATGTAAGTGTTTCATACAGCTGATGCTTTCAATACAGTTGATTCTTTAATTATGTAGGGTGTACACTTTTGGTCCTTTATTTTTAACATCACAGAAGCAGATAACATTCACCAGAGATGCATAGTAAACAAAATGTCATAGCTCCTAAATAAACTAAATAAAAATGTACAGAAGATGACAGTTTGATGCAGTTTTAGACACTGTTTTAAATATTGTGTAACTGACACATCAGTTACTTTTACCATTTGTGAATCTGTTTTCTTACAGGACAATGATGTTAAAAATTCGTCACCAAATCCAAAAGACATTGCTTTGGGGACACGGGACATCCTAAAATCAGACTCAGAACAAGCCTAAAATCGATGTAACATTATTTAGCATTTTGATACTTTAACTGAAAGGTACACTAAAGAAAATTAGAAAATGATGGAGAGAAGTGGATCAGCTGAAACTCTCTTCTGAGTCACCGAGATTTTTAGATTTATATATAGATTTATATATCCATAGCAATAGATCAGTGAGTTCTTGATGTTTTTCAGTATATGCATTATCAGTGCTGCTAAACTGATGTAGACTGAGCAATTACCGTTTTCTTATCCTTTGCGCAGACATATTACTGCTAATCCGTTCTAACTTATTATTTTGTCCTGCCTGTTTACATCCTATTTTAGCTGATAGAACTGTGTTGTTTTTTTTTTTTTTTTTGTTTGTTTTTTTTTTTCACAATTACCTCACCAAGGAGGACATTATGACCTCCTCCCAATGTCTCATACTGGAGAACACAAGCGCTCTTCATAGTCTGCACTACTGATATTCCACGTGTTTCTACTCGTCTTGACTGATATAATTATGTTGCTAATGCATATGGCTTAGCCAAAAACACCACCCCTAGCTGGATCAACTCTAAATAGCATGGCTTTTTAGTTTTTATATGTCGACCAGCTACAGTGGAACCAAAAGCTTTAAAATGCCTGATTCACTGTTTTATTTAAAAGTTGCTGAAACACTGTGACTTTGCTGAGTGTTGTATGATGTTGAGTGCCTGCAACATGATTTTGTGCCTTAACACTTCCCAATATTATCCCTTTAACTATCACTCCCATTTTGAACACAGGCATAAAAATGCACTATCCAGACTTACATTTTTATAATTCATGAATAAAAACATTTTGTGATATGAATTTGATATACATTTTCTGTGGTAATGCAATGTCTGATTTTAAAATGCCAGTTAACAGTGGTTCAGTGGCAATCCTTGACTTTAGCAAATACTATATTTTTTTGGACATGATTTATTCCATATGAAAATTAAACTTATTGATCGGGGAAAATAACCTGTTTGAAACATTAAATCAACTGAATTAACTGGTTTAAAAATTATTCACTATTTCCAGTTGCTCAAAACGTCCTACGCTGGTGACCCCTCCAGGTCAGGTCAGAATGGTGTAAATGTAGTGAAAACTCAGGCCAAAACACACAAAAACACCTTTACAAACCAACTGGAAACGTTTTAACGGAGGTGTAATCTAAACTGCTGCCTCTTTTTGTTTCTTCATGTTGTTGTTTGTTGTTGACAATAAATGACTTTATTTTGAAATGTATGGACATTGCATTTTATTTTCACTCTGTACAAAGGGTGTAAAAACCAGTGATTTAAAAGTAAGACAATGTCACACCTACACGCTGCTTTTTGGGGACATTTTCATGTGGAGCATCCACCGTTGATGTCTGAAAGAAAGCACAAACTCAATTAGGAACCTGGTAATGTGACAGGTTAATAGCTAATAATGAAATGTTGCTACAAAATTATGCAGATTAAAAGTTAATTCAGGACCAATGCCACCATGTTTAACAGAAAAAAAAAAAAAAAAAAAAAGAAAAGTTTTTATTTATGATTATTTCTTTCTTGAGAATTTCACAGTGTAGAACTGTAGCATCAACAAAAGCACAAGAAGAACATCTAGACTAGAGGAAATGACATCATATATTCAAGTCAAATACATCACGTGACTTCTTAAACAGTTGAATGAGCAAACAGATGCACAGCTGTGAGGTTTTGAAACTTAACAGGTTTTAGTTAAGCACAGGAGCAAAAATAAAATCTAAAAATGATTTTCTTTACCAACTCAGCTGGAGTAATATTACAAGTGTAAGTTCTGAAAGTTGGTCATGACAGCAGGTTGAGCTTGATACACAAGGCACATCATGGTTTTAAAATTGTAAAAAGTTTGAATGATTATATGTGTTTTTTTAATGATGATTTGATGTTTAGACTATCCATCATATAGACTGTATCGACGGAAATCCGTTACTCCAGTCACTTTTCTAATTGCTAAGCGCTATGTGAATAAAGACTTTCCTCGTTCATCCCCAAGATACTTAATTTTTGTGATAGTTTTGCGATTGATTATATATTAACCTGACCAGAAATATAATGCAGCTGTATTTTGCTTGTGCGCCCCTACATCCCCACTCCCAACTGACAGAATTTCATGTGAATATTACAGTAATTTTAGATTCCAATTCTAAAAAACATTCACGTCCTTTTATGAGCCATTTTCCGAAGCTTTGTCACTTCTCAAAGCGGAAACCAACAATCACATAAGCACAGCTCTGTAATTGCGCGCTCGTCTTTAGTCAAAGGCGCTCAAACCACTGTAGCCTAATGTAATCTATTAGCTACGCACATCATAACATTTTAGGCAAGAACCATATTATGTAATAAAACATTTTAGTAAAATGGAATTTGTATTTACCCTGATCACATTTAATAAAAATACATTTTCAAGTTTAATTATAATCCCACATGTCAATGACTATTCAAACCAACGAACAAATAAACAAATGCAGCTTGACTCATTAAATTAAATCTGACTACTGCTGCTCATCTATGATCAGATGAGTGTTCAGCTTTTAATTTTAATGCCGTTGTCTAGCTGAATTACATTATCTTTATTACTATAAACAATTAAAACGACAGGGTCAGTGCCACGCCTTGCCAATTTCTGCAGTTCTTAAGTGACTGTCAGTTGATTTTGTTTGGAAACCTCAGCAGTCTGGCTTCCTAAACCTGGTCATGCCTATTCAGGGCATTTATCTCAGCAGGCACGTGTCTACTAGATCTAGATCGGTTAGGCAGCATGGGACGTGCTGCTGCATGAAAACTGCTGCACTATGCACACAATCTTAGGCTGTATTTATACTTTTGATGATGCCACCTCAACACTACAGGACTGCTTTCAGTGCACAGACTGGAACATGTTCAGAGAGGCGGCCACCTACAACAACCACACAGACCTGCACGAGTACACTGAAACTGTGACTGGTTACATCAAAAAGTGCATTGATGATGTGACAGTCACCAGGACCATCACCACACGTGCAAACCAGAAGCCGTGGATGACAGCAGAGGTTTGTGGGCTGCTAAAGACCAGAGATGATGCATTCTGATCAGGAGACAAAGCAGCCCTAAAATCAGCAAGAGCAAAACGCTTGTATGGACAAAAAATAAATAATCACTTTACTGACAGCAAAGACCCACTGAGTCTGTGGCAAGCCCTTCAGACCATCACTGATTACAAGGCCCTGCCACAGGCCTGTGATTATGACATATCCCTCCCAGATGCACTCAGTTTGAAATGCAGAATGACACACCTGCACAAAAACTACCCATACCTCCCAACAACCAGGCACTCTGTCTGTCTCCAGCCAACGTAAGGAAGACTCTATCCAGGGTTGACCCACGCAAGGCTGCGGGCCCTGACAACATACCTTCCCGTGTACCTAACAGATACCTTCAACACCTCACTGAGCCAGGCAGTGGTCCCCACATGTCTCAAATTTACCTCCATAATTCCAGGAACAAAGAAGTCCCCTGTGTCCTGTCTGAATGACTATCGTCCCATAGCACTGACTCCAATCATGATGAAGTGCTTTGAGAGGTTAGTTATGCACAATATCAAAACCAGCCTCCCCAACACACTTGCATACCGTCCAAACCGCTCCAGGGACAATGCCATTTCCCCCACCCTACACCTGGCTTTTACTCACTTAGAAAACAAAGACTCAAATAGTCAAAGACTAGAATGCTATTCATTGACTTCAGCTCAGCATTCAATACAACAATCCCACAACAGCTCATCAACAAACTAAACCTTCTGGGCCTAAACACCTCCCTCTGCAATTGGATCTTGGACTTTTTAACTGGAAGACCTCAGTCAGTCCGTGTCGGCCACAACACCTCCAGCACTACCACACTGAGCACAGGTGCCCCACAAGTCTGTGTGCTCAGCCCGCTGCTCTTCACGCTCGTGACCCACGAATGCACTGCTAAGTTCAGCTTCAACCACATCATCAAGTTTGCTGATGACACAACGGTGGTAGGTCTCATCAGCAACAACGATGAAACAGAGAGGAAGTGGCACAACTGGTTGAATGGTGTGGTGCAAACACACAGCTGCAAAGATCATCGGTACCCCGAATATGACTTGACTTCATACAAATGCAGCTGCTGTCATTTTGTTTTGTACATTGTAATGGTAATGTATAATGGTAAGATAACTGACAAACTAGGACTGTAATTGCTAGTACTTAATTATTTATGAGGTTAAATGTTGTGAAATAAAAGTGGTATAACTACACTGTATCCCTTAAATGTCTGTCTTGAACATGCAGTTTGCTAGCAACTGATTTCTTCATGGAAGCTTTGTGTTCAAATATTCCAACTCAGATCAGTGTTTTGTGTCTAATTATTTACTTTTGTGGCATGCAGCTGTGTAATAAGTGGGATAATGTACATCCAGCCAGTTGTTATCACAAAATCAAGATGCATATTATCCCTTACTTATTTTTATTTTAATTCAAGTGATAAAGGATTTTAAATGTTTAAAAATGATTAACAGTTGAAAATATGACAAATTTAGAAAAGTAATCAAAAAGTAATCAAAAGTAATAAGTTACAATACTTTAATAACGTAATTGAAAAGTTACACTACTTCTAATCTGTAACCTATTACATTTCCAAAGTAGCCTTTACAACACTGGTCATTGCTATATAAATGGTATAAATAAGTGTGACTGGACTTTCTCTACTCTCACAACCACCCTGAGGCAGGATGAGGCTTGTATTGGTGGAACAATTTCATGACTGGAAATTTCCTGTCTCCTGTTAACGCCTGGCCGCTGTTCTAATTAGGGCCTGCTTTCATTGTGGGTGAGTGAGCAACTGGAATTTCCTGAGGTCATAACATATTGTTTTGAAGCAAGGGGCTGCTGATATGGAATGAGCAGTGAGCAATCAATGAGCAGTGACTGGAACTTCTCTATGCTCAGCACACTGATGATAAATTCCTTTAAAGTAAAAGAAAAATGGGGCAGTCACAGCCTCATGGTCAGAGAGTTGGACTTGTAACTCAAAGGTCACAGGTTTGAGTCTCATTTTTTTTTTTCTTTTTCTTTTCAGACACCAGTTGCTCCGCATTCAAATTGGTTGTCATAGTAACAACACTAATTTGTGGAGATTCAGAGCATTGTACAAAATTGCAAAAACGTCACACTTGTGGTGTTCCTGGTCAAAAATGACCAGACTCCAAACAATTGCTTATAAATCTCTCATTATGCTATATTATCACCAAATATTAGATTCAGTCTTTTTGTCAACTTGTTTTCTTTCTTTGTGTTTCTATTTGCATCTGGGAACACCACAAGAGTGACAGGAATCCGAACACAACTTGTTTTAGCACTGGTTATTTTACACAGTTGCACAACAGTTTTTTTTTTAAAAAAAGCTGCAAACGTGGGTGTGGTGCGCTGCGGAGCGGAAGGGAGAAGAGGGGAAAGAGTCAGCTTCGGGTACAGACAGTTTCATTTCGCAGCCATTGAGTTAAAAACACAAATAAATGCACAACCATTTGCGCTGTTGCACCTCTATAAACTTTTAAGGCTCGCTTTGTAAGCGGGGTTAAGTTGGTTTTGTTTTCGATATTCGTGACACATTCAGCGATAAACGCCAATAACTTTAAAACGACTTGCCCTAAAAAAGTCTAAACGGTGTGACCGCCACAGGGGCAAAGCTGATCATGTTTCACAGCCTTCATTTTCAGTATTTTCGCTCTATATAATGAGCACTGCCCCGCACAAGCCGTTGCAATGTGCATGAAGCCGGGAGAGCTCGCTCTCAGCGGAGCGTTCGGTAAGGGACCGTGGGGAAAGTGCAAGTTTTCTTCGTTTTTTGCTGTAGCTCAGTCAGCGGTGTTTTTGTAATAGCTTCTTTGTTTTAGCCTTTTATGCATGGTGTCCACATTTGTGGACAGTTATTTAACTCCATTTAGACTAATATGTTAGTATTTTATAAACTAAAATTTTGAGTAAAAGTTTTTATTCATCAAAAACCAGTCCAGGTATGTGCATGTCATGCAACAGTGGAGTCAGATTCCATAAAGTCTGATTTCTGTAATCTACTAGTATATCTATTCTATTTTTTTCCAAAGATGCTATAAATTATATTATATTGTAAAATTACAAATATATCAACATAAATAACCATTTAAAATGAATTATTATAGCATTAAATGGCAACTTTACACATACATATAGAGTCAAATTTGCATTTTGCCTGCCAAACAGGTACAGCACAGGTCAAGGAGTCAGTACAGAATAATAGAGAATATCCCAGAGGACAGTGGAAGTAAGATAAGGATGAAAATATAAGAAGTTCTTAGTATCAGCAATTTTAGATTTGATTTTTATGATTTGCCTATATTGCTAATAGGTTTCTGCATATATGTAACTACTGTTATTGTTCCACTTCCTACAATATGTGTTTTATTGTTATTATACTGTAATATTATTGTTTTTAATAACTGAACTGATATAAATAGCATAACATGCCATTAAAAAAAAAAAAACACACATTATTACATATTGTCAGTTGTTTTATGTCCCATTTTTCTCCTTTGTTCCATGATGTCAGGTAAATATTTTTTTAATAAAACTGAATTTTATTAAAACAAAAGGATTTAAATTTTAGTGTCATATTAAAATAATAACAATAATCATAAAAAAAAAAAAAAAAAAAAAAAAAAATCTAGATGTTTTCCATAAGGCACGCATGAAAGGGTTAAAGGGCCTATAGACATGAGACCAGTAGACCAGTGTCAATCAATAGAAGGGGACAGGACAGTGGGCATGCATTTCAAAATTAACATTCTTTTTGTAATAACTTTTATCAGCAGGTGGATAGAGACATAAGACCAGTGTCAATCAATAGAGGGGGACAGTGGGCATATTTCACAACCTCTTTTTTTACTCCTAATGGCTGATTAGGGAATTGCATGTCCAAAATTAACCTTCTTTTTGTAATAACTTTTTACAGCAGGTGGATAGAAACATGAGACCAGTATCAATCAACAGAGGGGGACAGTGGACATTTTTCACAACCTTCCATTTTACCCTTACTGGTAGAAAAGGGAATTGTATTGAAACAGACTCATCACTTAACACCAATTGTACATACACTATATAGACAAAAAGTATTGGGACACCCCGTCTTTAGAACATAAATAGTGGCAACAAAGATGAGATTGAAATATATGTATTTAAAAATCGTATTTCCATCTCTGTTGCATTAGTTTTAAAATTGTCTAAAATGACAGTACCCTTATGTACAAGTCATTGTTGTTTACTGATGATTTTTTGGCTCAAGGTTTGCATTTAAAATCCCTCCAGGGGTGTTAAGCTGGGATTGGGATGTGTCTTTCTGCAGACTACTCATGTTGTTCTGCACTGACTGAATCAATTATTTATTTTTGAGAAATGATTCATGTTAGATTAGAAAAGGGTCCTGTCCAAACTACTTCTATAAAAAAAAAAAAAAAAAAAAAAATTATCTACATTAAAATTATATGCTTTAACTTTCACATTTGTACTCATGGAAATGACTGAAATTGTAAATCATGTTCATTAGAAGGGTGTGTCCCAATACTTTGGTTGAAATAGTGTATCAGGTTCTTCTGAAGACCATTCAAAATACATCTATTTCTTTTGGTTGTTTAACATGAAATTACAAAAGATGAAAATTTTGTTAGATTTTTTTTCCATGTTGTCCACTAGTGACACAACAATGTCTATGCAACAATCAGGAAGAGTGAATGGCAGATTAATGTAACTTGTCATGCACGTAAAGGCATTTATAGAATGGTACTTTTTAAAATAATGTATTCTTATTTTATATAATTTTATATAATTGTTTTGCTAATACAGTCCAGAATGCTTGTAGTTCATGAAATATTAGCTTCTTTTTAATAATATCGGTTAACTTAGATGTTGTTAATATAATAAGAAGAGCATTTATACATACATAATCATATCATTTCATGCCACTGTAATTATCAAAATTATTTGGTAACACTTTAAAAAAGGGAACACTTATTCACTATTAACTAAGACTTTTCCCTCAATAAATTTCTAATTTGCTGCTTATTAATAGTTAGTAAGGTAGTTGTTCAGTTTAGGTATTGGGTAGAATTAGGGATGTAGAATAAGGTCATGTAGAATAAGTCATTAATATGTGCTTACTTACTACTAATAAATGGGTAATATTCAAGTAATATGCATGCTTATAAGCAACTAGTTAATAGACCCTAAAATATAGTGTTACCAATTATTTTAACTAATTACATGTATTTAATTTGCATAAGTGAATAGTTCAATATCATTTTTTGTGGTTTGGTTACTACTTATTACTCATAAAGTGTTTTCACTTCAAACATAGTGATGGTAGGTCTTGAGATCTGAAAGCTTTAAAGAACATTATATTTAGTAGTTTCACACTGAAGCTAGTTTGTAGAAAAAGGTGCACATAGGAGAAGATTTAGAATGTATTTATTCCACATGACACAGAAAAAAGGTATCCACAGATAGCAAACATGAGGTTGAAACATTAACCAACAAAGTCAAACTGAAAGGGCAAGAACGTAAGTAGACAGAACAAATGAAATAATTAGCAACACCACAGGTGAAGTAGTCTTATTAAAAATTGTAACACAATTTTTTTATTCCCTCAGGTCTTACAAAACGGAAGACATAATGTAGCTTATTGTTGATATTATTTTAATCATTTTTTTAGCACTCCTTTTTGCAAACCTGTGGTGTTTTTGGTGTATGTTTTGTTACGCCTGGATTTTGCATTCCACACATATAGGTCAGCTTGCCATCCCGCATGGCCATTTAATTAACTAGTATGTTCCTGATGCTTAAAATTCTAAATTGTTTTAATAACTATTTTGTCATAACAGAATAATGAATGAAAGGTCTAAGATCAAAGATTTATTTGGCACCTGATTGTCTGTGCACATTTATGTATTAATTATAGTCTTCCTGCTAGTAAATCTATCCATCTACCTCTCTCACTCTAACCATATGCTCATCTATACAGTGGTGAAAATTATTAGAACACTATAATTTTCAAAAGCTTTAAACTGTTTAAAGTCAGTTATCTATATCTTTATCTGTAGCTGTCAGTAGAAAATTTCAGCGTACATTTCCACACTTTAATTTAGCAATTATTTTTAATAATGCAGTCAGAATTTTGTACTACACACAGTGATCTGATCTCATCATCATCCAGTCTGTCTGAAATGACATGAAGAAACTAAACAAACTGAGACAGACTAAATCCAGAAGAACTGTAGCAACATCTCCAAGATGCTTTAAGAAAGCTACCTGCAAAGCTCCTGAGAAACTATGCGCAAGTGCACCGAGGTCAAAAGCTGAGTTAAACACAAAGTATGGTCACACCAAATGTTGATTTACTTTAGTTAACAGAAGTTAATTGATAAATAAATGATATTTATGACAATTTTTGACAGCATCTTCATTTTACTGTGTTTTTACACAAGTTCACGAGGGTTATTTAAACATCTTGGAGAAATTGCCACAGCTCTTCAGGATTTATTCTGTCTCGATTAATCTTAATGTCATTTCAACCAGACTCAATGATCATCACATAAATCAGATGTCTGTGTGGAGCACTGGTTGTTGCCACACCAACATTTCATTTATTTGTTCAAATTAATGGCAAAATATATGTTTGGAAATGTAAAATGATATTTCGTACTGACACACTACTCCAATAAATAGAAAAAACAGAATTAAAATCATTTTTAGCCAAAAACATTGGTCACCACTTAGTTCGCTATTTATACATCTGTCTGTCCATCCATTTAATCATCTATATATTTCTGTGTGTCATCCATCCGTCCATCTACCTATATGTCTGTCTGTCTGTCTATCCATTTGTCGATACACTGGTCTGTCTGTCTGACCAAATGGTTACAATAAAACTTTGATTTGTGATATTGTATTTTCAGTATTCAACCCCAAACAGCATTGCTCCCTGTGTGGAAAAGAGTCTCCATTTGGAAGCGTGGGTCCGAACACATGGGTTTGTGTCATTTTCAATGAGAAATTAGTAATTAGATGAGCTATTATAGAATCTGTAGATCTCAAATGTTAAATTATTTCAACTAAATAGATAATTATTATGCAGATAATTAGTATACAGTTAATCTAGGAATGACATTTAATCAAATATTTAGTAGTATTTTGTATTAGGTAAATAAAAATCGAAAAGTTTTATTATTTTTACTGTATGTTCAATTGTGTACATTTTAATTTGATGTTTTTTTGAAACTACTATTACTTGCTTATTAATAGAGTATTAAAAGAATGTAGTACAGTTTATTTTGAACTTAAAATGTTCAGTATAATTAAAAATTAAGTTTACTTGTGACAATTTTTATTTCCACTAGATTCAGTGCAGCAACTGTGAAAGATGGTACCACTCTGTCTGTCTCGGCATGACGAAAAAAGAGGTACAGAAATGGAAGACAAGAAAGTGGTTGTGTGTTTGCTGTAAGTAAAAAGTACTTTACAAGTGTATGTGTTAAAATATATTGCTTACTATTGTAAGTTTTTTGTTGTTGTTGTTTTTTGCTTTGATCAGGTACTTGTAAATGTTAAAATCAGTACATTTTAAAATCTGTATAAATTTTTGATCAGTGAATAAATACCAGTTCTGTCAAAATGGCTATTGCACTGTTGGCTGTTGTTGTTTCTAATTAGTTTACAGTATTAACAGGAAAATTCTGCATTACATAAATGTTGTCATTGTAAGGATGTAAATAAGGTACGATTTGTAAATGCAACTACTTTGTGCAACAGTAAGGAATAAATGTGAGGTTGTGTAAGTTGACCACTGTCTTCCTCTATTAACTGAGTTATTACAAAAAGGAGGTTAATTTTGTACATGCAATTCCCTTTTCTACCAGTAGGGGTAAATTGGACAGTTGTGAAAAATGTCCACTGTCCCCCTTTATTGATTGACACTGGTTTCATGTCTCTATCTTCCTGCTGTAAAAAGTTATTACAATAAGAAGGTTAATTTTGGACATGCAATTCCCTAATCAGCCATTAGGGGTAAACAAGAGGTTGTGAAAAATGCCCACTGTCCCCCTCTATTGATTGACACTGGTTTCATGTCTCTGTCTCTGAAATGTAAAAAGTTATTACAAAAAGAAGGTTAATTTTGGACATGCAATTCCCTTTTCTACCAGTAGGGTAAATTGGAAGGATGTGAAAAATGCCCACTGTCCCCCTCTATTGACTGACACTGGTCTCATGTCTCTATGATCCTGCTGACCAAAGTTATTTGAAAAAGAATGTTAATTTTTGGACATGCAATTCTGCAATTAGCCAGTAGGGGTAAAAAAGAGGTTGTGAAAAATGTCCACTGTCCCCTTCTATTGACTGACACTGGTCTCATGTCTATAGGCCCTTTAACCCTTTCATGCATGCATTATGGAAAACATTATCTAGATTTTTTTTTTTTTTTTTATGATTCTTTTTATTATTTTAATATGACGCTAAATTTGAAATCCTTTTGTTTTAATAAAATTCAGTTTTATTTAAAAAAAATATTTACCTGACATCATGGAACAAAGGAGAAAAATGGGACATAAAGCCACAGCTGACAATATGTAATAATGTGTTTTTTTAATGGCATGTTATGCTATTTATACCAGTTAAGTTATTAAAAACAATAATATTACAATATAATAACAATAAAACACATTGTAGGAAGTGGAACAATAACAGTAGTTACATATATGCAGAAACCTATTAGCAATATAGGCAAATCATAAAAATCAAATCAAAAATTGCTAATATTAAGAACTTATTATATTTTCATCCTTATCTTACTTCCACTGTCCTCTGGGATATTCTCTATTATTCTGTACTGACTCCTTGACCTGTGCTGTACCTGTTTGGCAGGCAAAATGCAAATTTGTCTCCATATGTATGTGTAAAGTGGCCATTTAATGTTATAATAATACATTTCATGTTGATATATTTGTTATAATACAATATAATATAATTTATAGCATCTTTGGAAAAAATGAATTGATATACTAGCAGATTACAGAAATCAGACTTTACAGAATCTGACTCCACTGTTGCATGACATGCACATACCTGGACTGGTTTTTGATGAATAAAAACTTTTACTCAAAATTTTAGTTTATAAAATACTAACATATTAGTCTAAATGGAGTTAAATAACTGTCCACAAATGTGGACACCATGCATGAAAGGTTAAAACAAAGAAGCTATTACAAAAACACCGCTGACTGAGCTACAGCAAAAAAAAACGAAGAAAACTTGCACTTTCCCAACGGTCCCTTACCGAACACTCCGCTGAGAGCGAGCTCTCCCGGCTTCATGCACATTGCGACGGTTTGTGCGGGGCAGTGCTCATTATATAGAGCGAAAATACTGAAAATGAAGGCTGTGAAACATGATCAGCTTTGCCCCTTTGGCGGTCACACCGTTTAGACTTTTTTAGGGCAAGTCGTTTTAAAGTTATTGGCGTTTATCGCTGAATGTGTCACGAATATCGAAAACAAAACCAACTTAACCCCGCTTAATTAGCAGCTCTTTATATCCCTTTGATGGGTTGCGTCAAAGAGTTGTAAAAACTGCTATTACGCTCACTATATGAATGAATCGCATTCGTGCCGAACTCTTACAAAGCAATCAAAAACAAGCACTTTCCTTCAATCCATGAACGTTTTTTTTTTTCAGTTAATATAAGAAGAGTTCAGATGCAAAACCAGCTAAAAGCCATCTCGGTCAAAAATGAGATAATGATACCGAGTGAATGCTCCTGACACATATTATACGTCCATCAAATACTTTTACTTCTAACTCGCTAAATTCCAGCCTCAGCCCAATCAGAAGTACCAGTACTTACATAGAAATCTATACAAAGTAGCCAGAAAGAAATGCTCATTTTTAAGAACCTCAGATGGATTTAGAGGCTTTTGCATCTGAACTGTCCAAAAGCAATCTCACAGTCTGAAGCGTCTGTCATAGCAGATCAACACACCCTGCCGTGAATAATTAGGTGAAGTGTCTTCTCATTGGATAAGAACATGCAGCCGGTTTCACACTGCAAGCGCAAGCAGGACCTAAGCAGCACGTATTTTTTTCGGCGCCCATGTTAACCAATGAGAGCATACACACCGCCCGCAGTGGCGGCGCGGCAGCGCGTAGCAGGAGCCGAGCAGAAGTGTCGTTTCAGCCCCGAGTCTATTTTTGCTGCGCCGCTTACGCTCGTTTTCAGTAGCAATGTATTGATTATGGCCAAAATACACAGGAAAAAGTAGCAGTTTTACCCCAAAAAGTACATTGATGATATCTACCGTGCTGTAAACACAGTATTATGTAATTAACAAGATAAAAAATATTTTGTCCCGAACTTCCAAAACAAGTTTAATGTATACTTTTTTTTTTTTTTTTTTTTTTTTTCTGACGTTACTGATTAATTGTAATTATTATATTAGCCTATATATATAGCCTACCTTTATTATTACAACTACATGTTGCCATAAGAACAGGTGTCATGCTGACATCATGATGACACTTGTAAACAAACGCACGTGTCACAGGCCGGTAGTTTACAGAGTGCAACTGCCAAGAAGACCATCATGGAGGACACTCGTCTCATCGTAGAAGTTGAAAAAACATACAATCATTTGTGATCCTCAACATTTACTGTATAAAGACTTCCAGGCAAAAGTCAACAAAAACACAGATGAAACCTAAGTTTAAAAAAATAATAATTTAGTAATAAAATAAGCTTCTTTACCTTAATTACATGGAAATAAAGCAATGCCAACTTAACCATTATAGCGAAATCTGTACAAAAGACGCGTTTCAGGTGCGCGCTGCAAATGCTGCCGGTGTGAAAGCAAAATGGCTGCGTGCTGCTTCCGCTCTGATTATGTGCTGCACACGTGCTGCTTACGTCCTGTTTACGTGCAGTGTGAAACTGGGGTCATGAAGAGGCTTGTTTGAGATGAGCAAATTCTGCGCAGAATCGATCACCGTTGATCACCGCAAGATGTATGCCGGTTAGAAATGTGTCCGAGTTACGTCCACCTTGCTCTCATGTCATGCTGACGTGTGCCAAAAACTCTGTGGCTGTGTCGGATTGAGCAATCGGGCGCAGTAGCTCTCCACCGACTGCGCTGACCAAAAGCACGATGGGAAACGCCTGGATGACGACACAGCTTAAAGCTCATTGGTTCAGACAACCGTGATGTTGCCCTTCTTTTCTAAAATGTTTTATTTTTTAATCTAATATCATGTGATTATGTGTTTAAATTATGCATGAATATTCCCAAACACTGTGCCAGTGCACGTCACAAACTGTGATGTCAGCACAAGCAGCAGCCTCCCGGTCTCCCTCTTGAAGCCAACATTGAAGTGAATAAAACTGCAATTCATCGACTGGCCGCTAGAGACTGGCTGCAAAAGGGAGTCAATCCCATAGACTCCCCATGTTAAAATGTTCAACTTTACAGAAAAAAAAAAAAAAAAAAAAAAAAAAAAAATGTTTACAGCCTGGTACAAAAAGTGGTTTTGGTCTATATAGCTAATTTTGCCCTTCATGTCAACTATAAAGGGGGGTGATTTTTATATATATATATATATAACTCATCCATTTAAATTATATTAAGCCTTAAAGCGCTGCATAATTTAGCGTGGTTTTAGCAACTAGCTCCAGCGACATCCCGCCTCTTTTCCCATTTTCGACTATCCAGGAGTGACGTGCAGTGACGGGATTCCAAGATGGCTACTGCTGACTCCCACCCACTAAAAGCTTAAAAAATGCTCTTCAGAAACCTACCGGTGATGTCACGGACAGTACGTCCATATTTTTTTTTTTACAGTCTATGTGTCAGCACAATGTAAATTTTAAACCCGGAAGATGAAAATAGCACAAAAAAGCTCAAAATTAACCAGACAATTAAAATTAATGGATGCTAACATCACTGTAAAAAATTTGTTGAATCAACTTAAAATAATTTGTAACCTGGCTGCCTTAAAATTTTAATTTCAGTCAACTCAAAAAAAGTTTATTCAACTTGAAATGTTCAATTATACTAAGTGACAACTTAGATATTTGAGTTGAATCAACTTAAAATTTTAAGGCAGCTGGATTACTTACCCATCTGTTAGGTTTAGCAAACACAAATGTCTAAGTTGTTACTTAGTACATGTTATGGTGCGAGTGAGACGAGAGGCGAGCGGATCCACGTGCAAGCTTTTATTGGAAGGACTAGACAGATACATGGTCAGGCAGGCAGGGTCAAAACAGTAGCGAGCATTATCCATAGGGGCGATCCGAGAGAGAAGAGTCCAATAACCAGAGCGAGAGTCCAATAGGCAGGCGGCGATGAGTCGTAAACGATAAACCAGGCGCGAATACAAACTAGGGAACGAGAAACACGGGGTCTAGGAAACTAGGAAACATAAACAAGATAACAACAAAGCAACACTCTATGCAGTGTACAAGGAAGTCCGGGGTTTTATAGAGCGCCTGATTGGTCAAACAATCAGCGGTGGAGGATGGGAGATGTAGTCCAAAATGCAAAGCAACAGTCAGAGAGCACGAAAAAGTGACATCTGGTGGTTTAGTCCGCAGAACACGACCAGATGACAGTACAACTTAACATTTTAAGTTGACTAAACTTATTTTAGTTGACTGAACTTAAAATTTTAAGGCAGCAGGGTAACAAATTATTTTAAGTAGTCTGGGGTTTAATGAACCAAATGAGCACATTTTTTCTATAAAAAATGTTTAATTGGCTTTTAAATTACATATATTGCAAATATTATATATTACATAATATTACATGACACGCTGATCTTGTAAAATGCATTGGCACAAAAACACACACCTTTTGGACCAATATTGCCACAAATACTGCCCAAACAAAATACTGATTTTGTGCACTTTTTACTATACCAATATTTTAATTTGGCCTTGAAACTTTAACGCAAACAAACAAAAAAACAAATAAAAAAAAAAACCTCGCACTGACAGCCCATTGATCTAATGGTGCAAACTTTGCATGCAACAATCAGGCAGCAATTGACAGCACTCTGATTCAATGGCATACAGGAATCATCAGATTGACAGTACTCTAGCCCAATGATATTGGGGGATCCAGTGGGGCAATAATATTTCAAGGTGACCATGCTCTTTATCACAATTCCACCAAAATGTAGTGCCAGTAGTGCGCTCATTGGCACCCCAAGCAACCGCCTGGCTTGCCTATGCCTAGAAACGTTACTGAAATGAGCAGACTCCCTAACCCGTTGGTGCCCAACCCTGTTCCTGGAGGTCTACCTTCCTGCAGAGTTTAGTTCCAATGCTGATCAAACACACTTCTCTGTAATGATCAAGTGCTCCTTCAGATCCTAATTGGTTGGTTCAGGTGTGTTTGATCAGGGTTGGAGCCATGACTGCTCCTGAAGAGTGCATCTTCAACAGTGTGCAATAAGAGGCTTTTTAAAAACAGCATCACTAAGTGAAGGAGAAAGATTCTGTGGTAAATTGCCGCCTGATATCATCTATGTAGTGGCTAAGCCAACCAATCAGGTGAATGCTCAAAGACTATTGGCTACTGTGATGCAATAGAGTGATTTAATCAGGGCTTCAGGATCTCAGAAAAGGGTTTCCCCCATAAATATTGTTGAGAGACACAATAATAGAACTGTTTTCTGTGGTAAATAAAAGTTTCATTTAGTCAGACTGCAAATCATTCATAATCTTACCATGTTTTGTATTGTTGCTTTACCGAATTCTTCCTCCTGGGTCATGACTACATTAACAATAATTCAGATGAGTTAAAACACAACAGAGTTTGTATATGTAGAATTTTGTATATGTGATTCAAAAGCATTAATTCTAGTTAATATGTGTAGTTAATATTTGAGTTCCTGACCTCTTTTCTTGTAGAAGCAGTATATCCCGAATGCAGCTACAAACAACAGAGATCCAGCAGGAGCAGCAACAGCACAAATCAGCACTATCCTATAGTGTAAGACTGGAGGATGTGGAGGAGAGTCTGAAAGAGGTGCTATGAGAGTGTTATTAGTGTGAAATATATTGGTCTACAACAAAAGAGATCAGGTCAGTGAATAAACAGACATATCAGGACTGCCATACCTGAACATGTGTGACAGAGTTTGCTGATGTCCAGATGTCTGGTCTGGTTGCTGATGGGATTGTTGATCTCACAGCTGTAGGTGTTTTTATCCTGATATTCCACCTCCAGAGGTAGAGAGAGACTGATGCTGAGATCAGACACACTGATGCTGGACAGTAAACTGTTTCCTTTGTACCAGGAGAGAGTCACATCACTCACATTCACCACTGAACACACCAATAAACAATTCTGCGGTGATGATGATGATGATGATGAAAAACATTCTGAAGACTTGCTGCTGATGACAGGAACAGACAGATTGAGCTGGAAAACATGAGAAATAAGGATAAATATGCATAAATTTAATTAATTATCTTATTTTTGGTTCTATATGTTGATTTGGTTATGCAAAAAGCTAATAAAACAAGCACAGGACTTGTTAATGATTCCAGAAGCTCTACTGATTTTAGCTATCAGAGAGTTTTCAGCTCCAAATTTCCACAGTATGTCATCATCTTTATGTAATTCAGTTACATCATTGTTAAGAGTGACAGAATCTCCCTCCATCACTGACACCGACTCACCAAAAACACCTGATGAACAAAAAGATTTTACACAGGTTAATTCTATTTTTGGTTTATAAAGCCTGTAATTAGTTTGTAATCTTTAATAGCAGTAGAAACATGTAACATAACAAGCCACATATATGAACAGATATATGTGAGTGAATCAAAATTCAGCTGTAGAACAAATAAGTAAACAGGTTACATGATGAATAATTAATTACTACTTGAAAGTATAAGTTTAAAAATGCTGGATGCATTAAATACATTTGTTATTATAGACTTTTGTGACATTTGTAACTGCTTAGGGATGATTTGCATTTGTAACCATTGAGAAAACAAAGACAAATTTCAACACTATAGATGAAAATAATCAAATAAGAACCACAGAAGGATCTTATTACTTTGAAATGTGAAGAAATGACACATATGTTCATACGATACGTTCATACTCACCGATCAGACACCAGCTGCACAAAGAGAACAGAAACACGTGAAACATTTTCAGTTGTCCAATATGAAGTCTGATCTAATAAGAGTGTTAATGAAAGCACGACTGATCTAAACAAACACAACGGAACTGTGAATCCTCCCACGACTGAGTTTGACCCTCCTAATGCAAATGCGCATGCGCATGTTATATATAGTAACATATGTAATATGTTAAAACTACATGTCATGGTAAAGTTAAGACTATCGCTACTGATCATAAAATGGTTTTGGATATTTATTCAGGACTTAATTATAACAGATGGGGAAAAGTACGTAGTTAAACCTGCATATGATCTCATAGTACCAGTTTACTGAAGTGCATCTTCTGAGTCAAACTGAAACCTACTGTGGTTTGATGTCTTTAGACTTGTGGTTTGATGGGTGGACCAACATTTCGTAGATAAAGATGGCTATTAAGAGCTAATGTGTTTTGTTTGTTGGTGAAGTTTTTCCCTTTCCTGCAACAATTATTAACTTAATTTTATATCAACTGTATTAAGTGATGTTCTTCTGCTGTTTGTTTGCGTGTCATGCATGTCTTACATTCAGTCAGGATCTCTGACCATCACAAACATCAGAACCACAGACTCTGGAATTTATCTACAAAACCACAGTAGAATCATAAAGAGCTTCAGTGTCACTGTCATTATGAAGCATAATTTAGTCATTTACTGCATTTTTCCTGTTAGGAGTGTTAAAATACAGTTTCAGTCCAGATTAATACTATCTTTATAAATGTTTTGTTTGTTTTGAAACCATTTTTTTTAGAAACTGCTAGTAAATATCACAAACAATTACAAATAGTCAGTGAGTAACACACTGAATTCAATTAAATTTTTAAGTTCAAAGACTGAAGTAGTGTTTTCTTGTAAAACATACTGGAAACATAATCTTTTATAGAGTCCAAATCCTGACCCTACCTATAAAACAATATAAATATAGATAAGGAAGTATATTCAGATTGGTCATAGTCATAACACTAAAAGAATAAATAGTCTGTTTCCTGTTGAGCTCCTGTTTCCTGCACATGAGCTCAACTAAAAAAATTGCAGTTTTAGTCACTATTGTGTTGGCTTCAAGAGGGAGACCGGGAGGTTGCCGCTTGGTTTGACAAAGCCCTATTTTTGCCATGTCACAAACTTCAGTAACCAATCATGTCAAAGGACAGATTCCTACAATTAGCATGCAAAATATTCCAATAGGATTATCAGCACAAACCCAAATATCAAATAGAGCATTAAATAGAGCATGTAGAGCACTAAATAGAGCATTAAATAGAGCACAACCGCTAGGCGCTAACCGGTAACTTGAAAAATAACCCGCGGCAACAGTGTAAAAGTAGCCCAGAGTAAGACGCACCTCTCCACCTTACTCGCGGGCGCGAACTGGGATCACAAACGAGGCTGCATATTCGAGCCTTCAAGGCATTTTGAGGGCACAACATCGTCAAGTAAGTAACTTTAACAAATGTTATAGTATCCACTGTCGTTGTCCGCTGGTAAAAACATAGTTTTATCAGTCATTATCCGTTTTTCGCCATTATATCGCCTTTACTACAGTTCAGTTTGTGGATCAGGGTGCTCTGGCTGAAACGACTGCGTGGGGGCGGGGCTAATTTGCATATTCATAGACCCGAGTTTTGTACTAAGAAGAGTAATACAGACATTTCCAAACAATCTGAAATCCATAATGAGGAAGATCATTCATAAATGGAAAACATTCAAGACAGCTGCCAATCTGAACTTTTTCAGTGGGAGAGGTGATGTTAAAGGTTGCAAACCTATAGGCCTAGTATTCTGGTTCACACTCATACCAATTGGTGGCGGTAAAGCGCCAGCTCGTTGTTTGCCAACCGCCAATAAACCCTAGAAGAAGAAAAGGAGACGACTCTTGTCCTCTAGTGGTGAAACATTGTATTAGTTTCGTTTCTGAGGGTGTGTATGTCTACTTCTCTGGCGGTTTTTAGGTTTACAATACACAAACATTAGGTGGACACACATGCATTTGATGCGGGATGCCATTTATGTAAAACGAAACAACATCACAGCTTTGCAGACCAACACACACAGATGCTAGTGCTATCGCGGGTGTGTTATAAACAATTAAACATGTGTATGTTTTATTGTCATATAGCGTGAAATCATTGAGATATTTTATGCTCTTTATTTGACATTAAGAATGTTTTATGTCACCGCTCATGTTCATGTGATGTCAAACTCAAAGGCTCTGTACCGCAGGAGGTGTTTAAATACAGGGGCGTTCCCTAGAGCTAATCATTCGGGGCTGCAATCAAAAGTTGGTCATTACACTTAAATGAAGTCGGACTAGTATCTGTAAATATTATGCCGCAAACACTATTTAAATATGAATCCTGCATGTTCTGCGTGTCTTTTTTATGAATGAACGGGGAGGACGCGCGGTTTCTTTACTTGTAATACTGATGCGCGTGTGAGGCTCGCAGTGATTTCAGCGTCTGCAGTTTCACTAAATGAGGACATAAATACATTCACAACAACTCCAAAACTGCTCTGAGAGTCACTTCATGGGCATTTCACTGTTTCATTTGAGTAAAACAAGCCTCAAATATACACACAGAAGTGTACAGGTATTCACGGCAACCGTCAGTCAAAGTAAAAGTTCGGTTTAACTTTATTAACCATTTAGTAATGTACGTGCCTACTACAACTACTACTACGACGACTACTACTATTAATTAATTAAAATTTCTATTTTTTTTTTTTTTTTTTTCACACAATATTTCTTCCATGTTTTAAATTTGAATAGTAAATAAAATAGAATTTTCATTAGAAGATCAATTTATTTAATATTTAATACCTTCATTTGATAACCAGAAAAATACACAACACAGAATTCCATTTAAAATAAATAAATAAATAAATAAATAAATAAATAACAGTTGTTTTTTTATGCATTCAAATAAACAGACATGCTAAAACATATTTGGTAACAATAAAATGTAAGGTGAAAAAAAAAAAAAAAAAAAAAAAAAAAAAAACATTTCATGGGGTCTTAAACATGTATTTTTTCTTGACTTTTGATAAATTCAAATTCAAATTTGAAATTGCTGGTAAATCGTATAAGATTCATGGTTTTAATTAATTACATATGATTAATTTCACTTTGATTAATAAAATTAAAATTTAACCATTAAAAAGAAGTCCAGAAAAATTAAAACAAAAAATGGAATTAAAAAGCTCCCACCCAACACCACTAGCCCCTAATGTTTTGGCATCAGCCCCGGATGTTTTAAAATCCTAGAAACGCCCCTGTTTAACTAGCATGGTATCAAGATTTTTCAAGGAAGTAAACACCCACTACTATGACTGGTTTGTGTACGTTTGACAGTCTATGTCCTTCACAGATAGGTTAAAAATGCATAAATACTCATATCAAACAATCTGTCAGACAAAGCAATAGTGTCCACATCATTAAAATGGCTAAACACACTTGTGTTGCGACATGACTGCTGGATCCAATATAGTCAGCATATCATCTTTTAGTTTCAATCTTTCTGAAAGTCCTGGGTGAAATCGTGCCTTGTTTGTAAACAAAAATGAAGTGAATAAAAAAAGAAAAAAATGCTTACTGACGCAGTCTGAAACTTCATTAAAAATAAAGTTAAGCCACTTTTTCCCTAATGTTGGAGTAATAACTTGAGAGGGACAGGAGATCTGTTCAAGATTGCATTTACTCTGAGAAGTTCATCAACAAACAGTATGCACTCTCATAGAAATGGGTATTTCTTGGCACTGAGCTTAAAAATCTTTCTCATCTCTATTGGCTATTTCCATTGCTTGGGCTATTTTCAGTGCCCTTTCAAATGCTAAAACCGGCTCTGCCAATAGTCTACGTTGAATACGGTGATCATTTATGCCATATACCAGTCTACCCTGAAGCATTTCTGTCAATTTTTCTCCATAATTACAATCATGAGCCAATTTCCTCAGTACTGCCACATAAGCACAGTTTCTCTGTCTTGTCTTGATCTTGAATTTAATTTAAATCATTGTACAATTTCACTGGGCTTTGGATTGAAATACTTTTTAAGTAATTCCACTAATTCACCAAATGTCTTCGTTCCTGGTTTAACTGGACTTAATACATTTCTCAGTAGACTATATGTTTGACTTCCCACAGAGCTCTACAATATAGCTTTCTGCTTGGCTGCTTCTGTAATCTCATTTGCCTCGAAGAAATGTTGCAAGATTTCAAAATTCTTCCCAAGACTGAGATTGACTATCAAATGGTGTGACTGTTCCTACCATATTGGCCATCTTATTTTCCAAAGCTCCAATTCATAGAGATCCAGTTCCTTTCCAGTTTTCCTTTTTGCCAATAAATGTAATAACTTGAGAGGGACAGGAGATCTGTTCAAAATTGCATTTACTCTGAGAAGTTCATCAACAAACAGTACACTCAATCACATCACAGGTGGATTCCATATGCACACACTATGCGTTCTTCTCTGCTGCTTTTTAAGCACCTACAAACAGCATTAGCTTGCCCTCTACAGGTCATCCTTGTTTCTGACTCTACAACAGCTGGGATCAGAAGGCATGAAACAATTTGCACTAAACCGTGTCTTGTTTTTATTTTATTTATTTAGTTTTTTAGCTTTCTTTATCATTTTGTTTCTGCATAGACCAGGGTTGCCAGGTTTTCACCGCAAAAAATATGCCCAATTGGGAAATCAAAAACAACCCGCAGCAACAGTGTTAAAGTAGCCCAATTCACCGTAAAACCGCAGACTTGGTGTAGACCTGCACATTTGCCTCTCTCCATTACGTGAGTGTATCGATGGGCGGAGCTAAACATGTAGCGACGTCGATCTTCTTCTGCAGAGGCAGCAGTTATCTATTACATCACAGAGTAGAACTAGGGCGGCCCTCGACTAAAGATTTTTCTGGTCGACTAGTAGTCGTTCATTTTAAGTATTAGTCCACTATTAGTCGCACGATTAATAATAAGCCATACAATTAATAATAATGATGAGCCTTTAATTGCCTAAAAAAAGCGCTCAAGCGAACACATAAATAATAATAATAATAATAATAATAATAATAATAATAATAATAATGAATGTGTCAGGGAAACACAGCTGCATTAATGATAATTTATTGAAAAACTGCTGCGTTCTTTGTTTTCGGTTTAAGAGATGAAGTCGGCGAAACTGACTCGTCATCCCTGCAGAAGTGAATGCGCCTGTTTGCATGTTTCATACGGATTACATAATGTGAGAATATTTGTTTTCCGTTTGAATTCATTTTGAAGGTAAACATTTTGCTCTCTACAGATATATTTTTTTCACGTCGGTAAGGCAAGTATTCAAGGAGTTTCGAGGTTTCATGATCAAGTTCAGTGATCGAGACGGCAGAAGGCGCATCCTGTTTGCTTTAATTATTTTGCGAAAAAGTGTTTTTTATTCTGAGTGCACACAAATAAACGTAGAGTCTTTACAGATTCGAAATATTCGTATCCTGAAGAAGGCTGTGCATCCCGAAATGCGTAGATCTACACTTGTTGTTAATTGTTTTAATGATTTAGCCCAGTCCATTAAAGGCTTTTTTTCTACACGAGTGCCTTGGAATATTTCGTTTTTCAGTTGAAATTTACCTCCATATGTCCAAAGAGCACCGCTGATTTACTGAAGAGACCAGTGCAGCACTCTTGGCCTTTGTTATTTTGTTAAGAGTCGAAATATCTATTACTTTTGACCACAAATTACAGTATTTTAAGAGCAAGCGGCCGCACCCAGGCCTCCATTTGTCATGCAGTCAGCGCGCTGCTATTCAGCTTCCACACACTGCACAGACACATCAATAGCGCACATGAGATTGAGCAGCCACGTGAAGTTGCTACTACTTACATATTTCATATTTGTATACAAATTGTAAAACTGCGTCACTCCCAGTGTTTTTTTTTTTTTTTTTTTTTTTTTTTTTTTTTTTTGGCCGACCATGCCTCTTTTTGTCGACTAATGGTTAGAACAGTTCAAAAGCTTTCTTTTTTTTTACAGATTGGCTTCAATATAAGCGGGTTTTAGACTAACAACAAAGTTTTGAGTTTTGAAACTTACAGTATGTTTTTATAGTACAATGACCACTTATATGTC